>NW_027526422.1:47433930-47571430 GCF_048455015.1 Haemaphysalis longicornis | reverse complement strand
GTGCGACCTAACTTGCACCAAATACACGCGGCCGAAGTTCACTGTCAATACACTAGCGTCCAGAGGCGTAGCTGGAGGGGGGGGGGGGGGGGGGGGGGGAGGGTTCGGTGTCCGAACACCGCCAGAAATTTTCTGAGCACTGTATTTCCCTCCTCTTTCTCTCAGCCTTTTTTTTTTTTTTCACCCATGCTATTCACAAACCGCATAGGTATATTAGAATGTATAGACAGAAATAAAATAGAGTTGGTGTATTCAAAATATGGTTCTTCGGAGTCCCGTATAGATCCGCATTTTTATGCAGTTATTACAGTCAACGAAACAACTAACAATTACGCATTACTAAGGCAGGGAAATGAATATTATTTCGGCGCAGGATCTCTTTGTTTTTTATCTTTTTCACCGGCGGCGTATAGCGCTCCCGGAAAATTTCCTCTGGCTACGCCAATGCTAGCGTTCTTACTCATATCGCTCGCCAATAACTGAAATTCGGGTCATCAGAAAGACACCGACGGCTAAGTTTATCTTAGACGTATCTTAGATTAATTTACGTAAGCGCAAACAACTTAACGGGTATCGCTTGCAGACATCGATACGGCCACCCGATCTCCCAACGCACTGGTCACCTCCTTCAAGTCGCACGCCCACGTGCACGTGCCGTTACTTTTAAAGACGATAGTCTTTCTTGGGCTACTTAAACCCAGAAATTTTGGTCCTCTGTCTGTCTGTGACTCGATTCAGCCACCCGGCCAAAGTAAAATAGTTATTGCGCAATAGTCTTATATACTCACAGCCACATGTAAATGTCTAAGCCGGGTTTATAAGTTCATACCTGTCAACTTTGTTGAACAAGAACAAGACGTCACGCAAATATAAGACAGGAAATTAGTACACAAAGGATATTTACAGTGTTCCTTTATTAAAAAAATTATGGATTCTTGGTTTTTCGATAGCAAATGATATTCTACATCTACTGCAGAAAACCGCCGCCTCCTGGCGGCATATGAAAAATCACGCGGTAACAGCAACGAAAGGTTCCACTAGCTAGGTTCCGTTCTGCTTGGAACGCACGTGGAGCACGGCCACGCGGCTCTATAAATTTTCTAGTCGGCCGCCTCCATTCACGCGCGTCTCCGCCGTACTGCAGCGCTGGCATCGAGGAACCCGGCCTGTAGCAGTGGAACGCGGTAAATTCAAATCACCTTGCGCAAACCTTTAGTTTGTTTACCTTGGAATGAGCGCGACGGTACAGGAACAGCATGAGAGGTGAGCGGAAAAGCAAAGGGCTAATGTCTGCATATACTATCGTCTTTTGGCGACATTTGCAACGAAAGGAGCAGATACGCGGCCATTTTTTCTACATCATTTTTTTCCTCGGACAGCAGCTGCCTGGAATGGCCTTTCAGGCGACATTCCTGCCATTACTTGTACTTCCACCTCCACAAGCAGTATCAGTAATCACCTGTTCACCGTAGGACAAGCGATTGTTTTCTGCTCAGTTTTTATGTACCCACCCCTTATGTAATAATACCCCGCAAGGAATCTTTAAGGAAATAAAATGATGTGAAAAAAGGGGAATGTTTCTTCAAGTGATATTCGCCAAGGAATGCAGAGTGATGTTTCGAAAGTGGGAAGGTACAGTAAGGCGCCGATATAGCGAAATCGCTAAATTCGAAATGTTCTATTGTCGCCAATACAGTGAATCCAGAGAATGTCACTCCAGCTTGAACGAGGCACCGGTTATAACTAACTCAGTATCCTGTCCAGAGGAGTTCGTTATAACGAGGATCTTTACTGTATACGCATGAGTGGTTCAGCAGCTGAAGCGTTGCGCTGCGTAGCACGAGAACTCAGGCTCGGTGGAGGCTGTTTTCTTAGTCGATGCGAGAATCCTTAAAGGAGCCATGAAGACAGAATACAAGTTTGTTCTATTCGAAAGATTTCGCGTTTTATAGTGCCCCCAGCGCTTGTCCGGCAGCAAATGCTGCCGTGTTCAGTGAGAAATTGATCAATTTAGGTTAAAATTTGGATTGTCGCGCCAAATCGTGGGTTTTCGTAATATCAGCAATGACGTCAGAAGCGCGTGTATTCAAGCGCACTTCCACTGCGTCATTCGGGTTTGCGGCCTTGCTGTCCGTCAGCCTTCCCAGATGGCGCTGCTATAGTCATCCACGAACCGTTGTCCGCCGTTGCTTTGTTTTTGAGCGTATTTGCACCTGGCTTGTTTTCGTTACTGTAAAGAGTGATCGTCTCGTGAAACCTGGGGTATCCTCGACAAACATGGTCACGTAAGACAACGCCGCTTACGCCAATCGGCCAGTGTTCTGTAAAACAACTTCAAAGCGGCGGAGTGCTGTGCAGCTAAAACAAGCATAGTGCGCCCAGTGCCAACCGCAGTGCGCATCGGTACTTCTATGCTTACGTGCGTTTTCGTAACTTTCATTGTTTACCGCACCGTTCTTACAGCTGAAAAATGAATATGCATTACAGTTTAGCGCAAATAGTTCGTTCGGAAAGCCTATAAGCCGTGCTTAATTTGCGTTTGCTTTTCCCGTCCTCAGCCAATCGCACAGCTGGGCTCATATTACATCATAGGTTCTGTTGAGGGAAATGAGCTAGTGGGTCGCATGGCCATTTCGTTTTTTCATAGTTATGTAGCTTATTTCAGCGAAGTATGCTTTAACAGTGGTGTCAGTATGATTCTGTCGAGGCAATCTTTCGAATGAACCGAACTTATGTTTTGTCCTCGTGGCTCCTTTAAAGGGACCCTGCAACACTTTTTTGAATTTTTTTTAAAATCTTAAATGCTTGCAGAACGTAGTCACCCAACATATCCAGTACTTAGATTAGGGGGTCGCAAGTAACTCAGCCATAAATTACTGCTCTATACCCATCACATAACATGGACACTCGCTCAAAAGATTTTTCTCTCTTTTCCGGTCTTGACGTTCTTCGACGGCTCGAATTACATCACTAAGGTCATGTAGTGGCTGTTGGCCGGTTTTCCTTCAGTTGGAGCAATGAACACGTGTCGCTCCGTGCTGGCGATGACTATAGCTTTCGCAGTTGTTCCAGACGCGAAGGAAAGAGTGAAAGCGCTTATAGAAAGTGTTGCAGGGTCCCTTTAACACTAGTTGGGGCGCGGGCGAGATTTGAGCCCACGGTGAGAACACCCAGGTGGATGTAAACTGACGCAAAGCCGCCTATCATGGCTCAGCTGTAGCCCCGATGTGGACGTAGTTCGAAAAGTAGGATTCTTCCTTCAGTGGTTCTAATGTCGCACCATAGGTGAAACAAATAAATCTGAGGCATTTATCCACACATCGCACTGGACGTGCAGTGTGTCATCTCGGTTTTCGTGAGAAAAGCCCATGCACACAGTATCAATGCTGCTTGGGCAGGAACGTTGTCGTGATGCATGGACCAGCGGCCAAGAGTTCCACAAACCTGGGCGTTTCCTCCAAACATGCAGCGTCACGCAACGGCTTCGGCCCATGCACGTAAAAATACGGGTAAATGGTCTCGCTTCGGTGAAAGGCAAGCCCTTTCGCGTTAACAGAAAGACATCAATGCGGCATCATTCTACTTCCCTCGTATCGTCTTCAATCTTTGAGGTGGCGACCTTTTTTGCCGACTTAACCACTGCTTGGTCTTTGGTTCGTATACCTGGAGTGCTACGATCGGTCTCCTGTGACGACTTCCGATGAAAAAGTTTCGATCAGTCACCAGTTGACTTTTCTATGCAGATCCTCCAGAGAGGCACCGCTGTCTTGGACCGTGGCTAGGACCACACTACCAAATGGTACATTTGGTAGTGTTCTCTCTCTCTCTCTCTCTCTCTCTCTCTCTCTCTCTCTCTCTCTCTCTCTCTCTCTCTCTCTCTCTCTCTCTCTCTCTCTCTCTCTCTCTCTCTCTCTCTCTCTCTCTCTCTCTCAGGTACTGAGGTACTGACTAATTTGTGCAATCCGGATAACTTCTGGATAACCTCTCGGCCTTTCCTTTCGCTTTTCTCCTCCTCCTAATTTGTTTTATATCGCTTGAGTCAGTCGCCGATCTCAGTTATGCCCGACTAACAAACGCAAAAGATCTCTGTAAGCTCGCCCGTAACAGATGTGACTCCTTTTCCCGGATGTATATACGCACGAGATGCTAAAATAGACGTAAGGGGAATAACGCTGTTAGAGCAGAACAGGCTTACGTACTGTATTGTAATAAGCCTGGGAAACAGTTAAAAACAAACAAAAGTGCCCCGACACTCAAGTAGTGCCACGAACAACAACAACAAAAAAAAAAAAACGAAGTGAGGGTGATGTAGTGGCAGCTGTGCGTAGGGGGATAGAAGTGATGTCATACATATTCCTCTGCCACGCCTCGCCACAAAGCGTGTACCAAGCCAGCTGCAACCGCAAAAAAGAGTGTGTTTTACGAACATCTTCCTAGAAAACAAGGAAGGCGGATACCGCGCACACGCAAAAAAAATTGTTAGAAACAGGCGGGAAAAAAGAAAGAAATCCCTGGCGCGCACGGACTTCCTGGTTCAGAATGCGTGCCCAAGCGCTCGCCCGCGCAGAAAAGCGGCTGCTTTGGGGGTAATCTGTTTCTTACGCCTGTCTAATTACACCTCTCAGCACAAAGTTGCTCGGCGCGCGCGCACAAGGGACGATATTTTCTCGCGCGCCGAAGAAAAAGGCAGTGGCAGATCCCATTGGCAGCCGGCCAGGCTCACCGATTCGCCGCGGAAGTGCGAAAACGCGGAATGCAATCCCCGCGTCGAGAGCGCGCGCATGCGCACTCACGTTGTGCGTTGGGCGGTGGTTTTACGACGTCGGCGAAAACGTCACCAAGTGAGTAATACCTGAGCCGGGCGGCAGAGACAAATGACGTTTGGGACAAATGAGCTCGTTCGCCCGGCGATAAATACCGGCGGGGGGCGAACGTTGTTTAGCTGAGTCGCCTCTCAACACGCTAAGGGTTACAAATTAATGTGTTTTTGGAGAACGAGAAAGAAAATGTGAAAATGAACTAGCAGTACCAAACTGCGTACCATTCCCGGTCGTGGTGGTGTGCCCGTTCGTGATACGGAGGGGGAGGAGGAGGAAACGGTGGGGGAGAGGAAAGCTACCTCATGAAAGGGGAAGGGGGCGAATTTGTTATGTTGGGACAGTTTAAGCTTCCCTGCAATGACTGGTGAAGTGGAACATGAAGTGGAGGAACAGGCTTCTGAACTCGGTCTTACTCGAATTCATTGGTGCATTGATCCTATTCGCATACAGCCTAATCCACTCACTAATAACTACAAGATAAAGCCACGGATATACCGAAGCGGCCCAGCGTACGCAGCATTACATCTCACTGCGTTCGACGAGAAAGCGCAGCGCACCAACAGGGGAACGTGTCAGCGTCGCCGGTCAGCACGTCCGGATGGATCTGCAGCCTACCGCGCGGTGGCTGCCATCGTTACGCGAACGTGCGTGCACGCAGCAGCCACCCGGACGCCCGACTGCGCCGACTGAATCCCGATGCGCCCGCCGCCACTTCGGCTGGCTCCACGGTGGCGGATTCTTCGTGACAGGAGACGACGACACGGACGTTTTCCTCGCGCACTTCAGCCGGGCTATCGACAGTGGGGAACCAAACGAACCTCCCCCCGGAATTGTCGGCTGCAGTTCGGTGCAGTGCAACCCGAACTCTCGACCGAATGAAAGGAGAGAACACTGGGTTGCATGGTGCGACGCCGTTCGCTTTTTCAGTAATGACTCAAGAGCCACAATGCAGGCAGGCTTCATACGCCTAACTGTACTGGACCGTTGAGAACGCCGATAATGAATATCTCATTGCTGTTAACTTCTATGTCCCCCTGCAGCCTCGCATTGCCCTAGAGCGAGATGGGTACCGGCAATTACATACAATACGGTACGTCTCCGTGCAACTTTACCTGACGAGCGGTGCGCTAAGAGATAACATCCTTACGTCTTCGTCGTTGGGAGAAATAGTCACCTCTGCGTTGGCAACAGATGTTGACGGGGATTGTTGCAGACGAAATATTGCCAGAGATTGAGGGTCTACAATTTCTCAGCTGTAATTATTTCTTAAGTCGAGCGACGACGATATCTGGTCCTACCGACTCCTACGTACAGAAGGATGACAGCATCAGTCTATCGCGACAATCGTATGTAGAAAACGGACGCTGGAAGAAAAGCTACCGATCCGTACACTGTCGTATGCGAGCTCTCGCTAAGCACTTTGTGTACAGGCTAACAATCCGGAATCTCCACTGGGCTCAGTCGACGAAACTGCTGCACCGTAGTAGTCGCCGCGAACTGCTTTCGACCGCACCGTACGGCGGCCGAGGCGTGCGAATGCAAATGTCTAGCCGGAGTCGCTTCGGTATCGCGCCGCTCACGCGGACACACGGGGGGTAAGCATGGCGCAGTTCTCTGACAGATCGACGACCTTGGTCGGCTGTCGGCGCACCGAGTCTTTTTACTCCTCGCTTCTTCTTCCTCGCTCGTCTTCTGCAAGCACCGCTCGTCGTCCTGCCCCTCTTCTTCCCGCGTGAGCGGCGGCGGTGTTTGCGTTGTAACCTTTACGCGTGAAAGCGGGAAGGAATCAAGTTCCGACAAGAAACGCGCCCGACTGGGGAATAAAATGTGCCGCGCCTTGGGGTCGCCAAGCGGCTAACGTTGCGTCTACGCGTGCTTTCTTTGTTGCGCAAGAAGCCGCCGTCACCGCCGAAATTTTTACTGCTTCTGCACCCTTTTTAAGCTGCCTCCTCCCTGGTTTCTCTCCCGGATGCGGACACTGCGGCCACGCGCGCTGCTTCGCTCGCAGACCAGGAACCAGGGAGATAAACAATTGAGGAGGCTGGCACGACGTGGTGCACGGAGCAGGATCGTTGTAGCACGAGTAACCGTCAGTTGTCCACGTTCAAGACGTGTGAGAGAAACCCCACAGTTGCGCTGTTAGAGTTACGTTTCAAAAGTTCTTAAAATTCTTTAGTTCATCCAATAGTTCATCAAGTCTTTTCTTTTAAATCACAGAATGTGATACGCCTGGTTGCAAGCAAACTTTGTCGGCGCGACCGTATGTAAATGCATCACAACGCGTCATCATCATCGTCGTCATCATGAAGAGCCGGATCGCGATACGGCTCTTCGTGAGAGACAGTGAACAGTACAGCGAGCGATGCGCCGTTGTCCTCCTTGAGAAACGGGTTCAAGGTGACGGTTTAAACGTTAAAGAGGACGGACACATGAAAGGTGTAAGGACGGTGACCCCACTATTGTTCCCGTGATAGGATGTGGGGAAGTATTGGGGGAA
Organism: Haemaphysalis longicornis; assembly: GCF_048455015.1. Classification (NCBI taxonomy): domain Eukaryota; kingdom Metazoa; phylum Arthropoda; class Arachnida; order Ixodida; family Ixodidae; genus Haemaphysalis; species Haemaphysalis longicornis. The sequence continues at coordinate 47,564,113 of NW_027526422.1, read as the reverse complement.
CATTTGGTCGGTTGAAGAAACGAATGGAGGCGTATTCTTCACATGTGGTGCAGGTGGGTGTCGTTTCGTTTGTAGATGAGGTCGAATGTTTGTAATGATGGAAGGGGTTTGTTTGCACCTATCTTGGTAGAGAGGATAGTTTCCTTGCTATTGTCCTTAGAGAGTGTTGGCGGATGGTCCGGCTCTTGACGTCGCTATTCTTGACTTTATTTCCGGGCAACTCCTCCGAATGCCCTTGGCGTGACTGCCGAGCACACTGCGGGCTTGGACGTGGCCGGACCCGGCGACTGGTCGTGGGTGTGATGATGGTCTCTCTCGTTTCTTTCCATGCCTTGGTAGCCAGCTAGGGGTTAATTCGAGGTAAAATTCCTTGTCCGAGCGCCAAAAATTTATCATTTATATATAGGGTTGTTCGTTTTGGGTTATATATATATATTTTATTAATTGGAGGGGAGGGCGGTGGGGGGGGGGGGGGTAAAAATCGGGTACTATTTTTCAAACTGATAGCAGGGGAGAAATCGGGAAATTTCTTTTGTAAAACCATTCCGAAATTCGGTTTTTTTTTTCGGGTAAAATCTACAGATGTATAAGGAATACACTGAGTTTATTGTAGAAGGCATCACGAGCTTCTTAACACTAACGCATTAAAATTGGTGCATATTTCAAGCTGATAATCAGGGCGACATTAGGGTTTTCTAGCAAATGCTCGCTTTGGAATTTGTTTCGAAATAAATCAGTAACGATGACAGCAAAAAGCATTGATAACTTCTACGAATTGAAACAGAAATGAAAGATTTTGTTCACGAAAAGCTAGTCATCGATTTTTCCCTTCTCCTAGTTTACATATATTATCCTCTCCATGTGCAACACGTCGGTCTTGATTCGAGACCTGTCCGATCGCTGTATGTATCTCAACTGGGCGAAAGTTCTCTCGGCATCACAGCATCCGTTAGCTAAGAACAACAATGCCAGTGCAGCACTTGTCAGCCTGAGGTAGTGAGAGCGGCAGAGTCATGCCAATACTCAATGGGCTCGGAAACTGTTTTTGTGGGGCTTGCTTTCAGCAGGTACTGGTTGAGAACGGTTGACCGTCAGCGTACGATTGTGCAGATCGATCCTTTGGAAAGGTCCATTCGGAGAAAAATCGGGTTTAACCCGATTCTCCTGGAACATGGTCGGGGTGCAAAAATCGGGCAAATTCGAGTTTTACCCGAAAACGAACAAACCTTGTATATAATGAATGAGAGCAGGAGTAACTGGGTTGAGGGTGTTGCTGGTGTAGCTGCGCATAAGGCGCGCTTGGAATCCGTGCATATGAATGTGGAATTTTTGGTGCGTTGCTTGGCTGCATGTTTTATGGCTTCGCGACAGCTTGTTTTTCTAAACCTTCGCTCACCGGTTGGTTTGTAAAGGTTTCGGTGTTTTAATAAAAATCCTGGTGTTTAATAAAGCGGTTTTACTCTAACCGGCTTGATAGCTATAGGTTGAGCAAAGTATAGCGCTCTGTCTCGTGTATAGCGTACATGCGTTTTGCAGGCTTCGGTACAGAGTTCTAGCCTGTGGGGGTTGTTGTGGCGGTGAATATTTTTTGGGATTTGCTCCGCTCCTATATGACCATTGGCAAAGCGTGCTGTTGGACTAGTTGGTATACGTCATATCCAGGAGCTACAGCCTGAAGGGGAAAAAAAGACAAGAAAGACGACGGTTCAAGCCCTGCTTTTTCTGTGGTGTGTACATAATAAATATATAGAACTAGAGAAAAATGATGTTTAGTCTCAGTCGTCCCAGGTCACGAGCGACGCCCGCACATTCCCTCTGCCCAGAATGCCGCAGTATACTACGCCCCTATTACGTTACTCCGTCCTCCTGGAGGCACGCAGGAAAACAGACCGCCTGTCGACCGGGCAACGAAGTCTCGTACGCGTGCGTCAATTTATCCGGCGCCTTCGCATGATGTTGGCATAAGCGAGATGTTCGCCCGTTTCGTCCCGACCTCCACTAACAACCCACGGAGTCGGAACCAATCATTCACCAGGCACAAGAAAGCTACTGGCAAAAGCGGCACAGGAAGAAAGGAAACGCAGAATTACAAGAGCAATTGCATTTTTATTAGAGACGCAAGCCGCGGACGGCTCATGCCTGTTGCGTCGGCAAGTCGCGCGGAACGAAAAGCGCTGGAGAAACCGCGCTCGGATGCCGAATGCTCACTGTATATATACGATCACGGAAAGAGCTGCAATTACCCCATATGAGCGCCTCTCTTCCGCTTCTCCGCGCTGCCGGGAAATTGGCAGGTGAAGCCAAGTTGCCCCTTTTGTTCCCGCTCTATCATCGCTTCTCCCATCTATACCTCCAGAGCTCCACAATCACTTTGTCCACACAAGGCCTGTGCGGTACTTTGTGGTGAAATGTTTTAGCAGCCAGGTGGAAACCCACCGTGAGAGTTCTTAAAGAGGACAAGAAATTTCGCCACCAACTGCAGTTTTACAGAAAGTGCTTACTGCATTACAGCGGAGGAAGCTTTTATGCCTTGTCATCTAAGTGGCGTTGTGTAGGAGCACAAGCCGTCGTCCCGCTCAGGCCAGCTCGTGCTTACTTAAGACTCGGAATCCCGCATGCAGTGACGGGTCCGGCTTGGCGGAAATATCGGCGGCGAAATGAGAGAATAGAGGCGGAGGGAAAAAAAAAAAAAAAAAAACCAGATAACTCGCAGATGGAGATAATGTAACGTGACACGGATCAATTTCCAGTGCATATTAAGGCTGGGTGCGGGCAAGGACCCAACCGCGTACGGAGCGGGCACAGAAGATGCCGAAGGCAAGCGAACTCGAAAGCGCGTGCCCGCACGAACCACGCCCCACGACGGCGCGCGTGCTCCTGCGCCGAAGTTGAAGACGTGCACTTTGTGTGTCGTGCACGCCGGGGGGACCAACAATTTGGGCCCAGCATATCTTCTTCCGGAGCCAGACAGCTTCTTCAGTCTGCGGGCACGTATATCCACGAGAGACGGATGGGCATGGCGGCTATTCGCAACAGCACCCCGCGCCACCGTTCGCTGTACTTCGAATGCAGTGAATGATCCGTTCATTTGGCCTTCAACTGCATCTTGGGAGCTTTGCTCCCGCCACGCGTCGGTTTGCGTCAATCAGTGCTCTGTCTTCACTGCGGTCTCAGCGCACTCGCTCGAGTGGGGCATTTTAGCGGTCTGAGCTGTCAGCGAGTGAGCAAATCTGATCTGTACACGATCACCGGATGTATGAAGCTGGGCGCTGGCGTTTTTGTTTTCAACGGCGACGGGTTACGCTGTGTAACCGTTTGTGAGGCTAGGAGCATGTACGAGAAAAAAAAAAAAAAAAAAACATCCCGGGCCATCTCCACTAACGTGAAACCTGGGGAGGGGCGAAGCATGCATTGTGTAAGACTATTCTTGGCGCCTTGGCGTTCTTTTCCAACGGAGGTGAAATTGTTGGAGGGTGCAGGTAAAAGTCCGTTTGAACCACGAAGCTCTCTAGTGCGATGCGTAAACGAGTATCCCGATGTTTTTTTTAGTACGCGTTACGAAACGTTCCAGCGCGAGGCGTAAACGAGTGTCCCGGTGTTTTTTTTGTTTTTTGTTTTTTTACGCGTTACGTTCTAGCGCGAGGCGTAAACGAGTTTCCCGATGTGTTAGTACCGTGACTACATGAGACAACGATTACGACGATGGCGACAACGACGACAGGAGACGCCAACAGCCCCTGCCCCTTAGGGGCTTCGCCCCTAACAAGAAACCTTTTCGAGACCACGGCAGGTGCTGTGTCGAACTTGCTTCTGTGCCCACAAAACAAATAAATGAATAATATAACGTTAACAACGCAGATTTCCCAAGGGGAAAAACCTAATTGTAGGGAAAGTGAATCAGCAAGCGCGTCGGTAAACTTCATAATCAATCTATTGATTATGAAGTTTACCGCACCGATACACGGGCGATGAGACGCGCCGTAGTGGAGGTCTCCGGATCAATTTTGACCACCTGTGGATCTTTAACGTGTGCCGAAGTCAATTATGAAATCAATAGCATCACGACTTCACCCCTATCGTCACGCAGCATTGTTGTGCAGTTCCACGGGCACGTTCTATAGAAAAACATTTTCCTCTCTCACGCCGCCTGCCGCTTTTGGCGATAGCTCAGCCCGTTCACTGCAAACATCTTCCAGCCTAACCCTAACGACGTCTGTTAGCTGGCAGCACCCCGAGCAAGTTTAAGAACTGCGCCTTTTTCATATGCGCGCCGCTAACTCGTAGCTGAATACCGCGCAAAGTTCCCAATTAGTGTAGACGGCAACCAAACGGAGGCAGTCTTCTCCTTCGTGAAATTCCTCCATTTCTTAACCCTTCATCTTTCATGCTTCGTGGCTCCTATAGGTAGAAACTCAGCAGCCAAGAGAAAAAGAAAGGGGAATCGTCCGAAGCAGGTTCGCCGCAATACAATTACGGGCTAATGAGCGCGGATGCCGAAGTAACCCCACATGTCACGGACGTCTGTTCAGAAATAACGCAAGAGAAGAGAAACACTTTGCGCACGTTAAGAAGCAGGCGGATATGAAAGGGGGAAAAAAAAGAAAAAAAAGTACATGCAAGCGGTCATTACTAAGAAGCTGAAAGCAACAGCGAACCAGTATACGCACGCGTACGTTTGTGCGCCGGCGTGAAAGAACCCTCCGGAGATGTTGGTGTGTTTTTACGATGAAATTTGGGTTTTTATTTTCCGTACGCTTCCTTCATTTGTACCCTGCAGACCAGAGGTGGGAGGAAGAAAATGCATAGAGCGAAGGAGGGGGAGGAAGGTAACGATCGTGAACAATAGTTAGGCGCGCTTCAGTAGGCACAGCGAACAGGTGTGGGTAAAAAACGAAACAAAAGAAAACCCCTCCGAACTCCTGTAACAGATTCCGTAGATAAGAAGGCCTTGTTAAGGCGCAGTGAAGTGGCCACTGATCTCGGCTTTGCCATGTTTAGTGTTCAAGATCAACAAATGTCGCTTAACTATACGACCGACGTCTACAGCCACCTGATTGTGCTGTGCAGGCAACGTGCAGTGAACTGTCGTTATAACGAAACAACCTTATTCGAAGTGTTCCATGATACCCCGTGCAGTGCATCCAAAACAAATCAGCTCCGCTTTTAACAAAGTATCGCTTACTATGCTTTCCCAGAGGACTTTGTTATAACGAGGATTGGCTGTACAATTTGTTATCTCACCTTTTCATCATCACAATCAATCAATCAATCAATCAATCAATCAATCAATCAATCAATCAATCAATCAATCAATCAATCAATCAATCAATCAATCAATCAATCAATCAATCAATCAATCAATCAATCAATAACAAAACACTAGAGAGGAAGAATGGAGAGAAAAGAAGGCATCGGTGGATTGTGTAAAAAAGACACGTTTCGTTCATTGGTTGCCGCAGGAGGTTTAGATAATATTACCGAGGCATAAAGGGTTACGATTACGCCCGCGTTGAAGTGCAGTACCGTAGGCGCAACGAAGTTTTCGACCATGATGGTCGCATACGAGGGAAGGTCGGAGGGTGGTTAGCAGCGAAAAGCAGCGTCGACAGAGAACTAAGACCTCATTTCACGCCGGTAAACCGCAACTGGGTAACAGTTCACCTGCGCCCTCTGCTAAGGGCTTGTTCATTTGCATGCGGCACTTCCTCCGATTGCACATCGGAGCTTAGTGAAGGAGAACGCGTCGACCAGAAGCCCCGTCACTCGTAGCTCGGGGTCAAAAGCGGCAGAACGAAACGAGCGGGATGCACGTTGCGGTTACACTTTCACGTTTCTCTCTGCATCGTTGCCCAACTCCAACTTGGGGCGAGCAGCGGGCAAACAGAGAGGCGTCCAGAGATCGCCGAATTGACGCCGTTCGGAGTCGTCGCCGACGGGAAGACAAACACATTCCACGAGGAGAATAACGGAAAAAGAAAAAAAGGGGGAAGGCGGAAAAGAGGGGTGAGAAGTAAAGAACAGCGTCAGTGCACAAGAGGGCGCCAAACCGGGGTACACTTTGTTAGCAGAAACAAAGAAAGGGAAAAGTAAATGAGGAAGGAAGGAGAAGCAGGTTGGGGGAAAACGAAAACATAAGAGGCCGTCGCCAAGCGTTCGCGAGAATTGGATAGAACGAGACAAGCCGCAACAAGTGAAGCGCTGCCATGTAAGGCCGCACCCGAACGCGTTTTTTATTTCTTTCGCTGCGTGCAAAGTGAAGATGGTGCGAGAAGAAGTGAGCCCCTAAACTCATCAAAGTAAGAGGACAGGAGGACGAAGAAGGAAACGGTCGAGGGCAGGTGAACGTATTAAAGAGAAAGGAAGGCACGTCCAAAAAGAGCAAGAAATTAAAAGAAGTGACAGGCTGGCCGGTACGGGGAATGAGCAACGATCGCCAGTTTACTTGGCAACTCTCTCTCTTTCCCCTGCCTCTCCCTTTGTGTTCGTACGCGCACGCACATATCTGCGCAAGCGCCAGAGTCAAGCGAAAACCGAGCAGAAACATCGCGAGCGTTCAGACGCGACTGAATAACGCAACCGACAGGGCACTACTCTCTCAAACACCGGGGTTCTCCGACACACAGATGCCCCGTCGCCAGTGTGCGAAAGAGACGGGCGAGGTGCACGCACAAAAGCGCAAACATTTCCAGGATTGAAGAAGTTTCGCCGCTCTGCCGTGGGCGCGCTTGCGTGCGCGCTTGCGCGCTCGCCGCGCCGCCGCCTCTGGCTTTGCTTGTTTTGCACCCGCTGGGTGTGGGAACCAAGATGGTGGAACAACTTCAAATTGTTTTTCCTTCGCCCGCTGTTCGGCTTCAATCTCCGCCGCCAGCCTCGGCACTTCCTCCTCGAGAAACACTCGAAGCCCGTCGCCCTTCTCTCTCTCCCGTCGTTCAAAAGAAGCGAAATTTGTGCGGCGCGCGCATGGGACGAGTGTCATTCCGGGCGGCGAGCGAACGCCTTCGACGCGTCGACCCACGACCGGCCGGTCGTGTACAAACAGAAAAGGCTGCGGGAACAAGAGGATCGGCTCAAACAAGAAACGCCTGAAGAGATTTAAGAATAAACAGAAAAACGAGAGAGAGAAATGAAAAAAAGAAAGAAGACGAATTTCCAAACGTTCTTCAAGCACGAGCGCCGTCGGTTATCGCCGCAGTTCAACTCCACCAGCGAGAAAAGAAAGCCGGCGCCTTCTTCTTGGGAGCGAAGCTTCTCCTTCTATCCTCGATAACATTTTGGCGTGACTTCTTGACGATCGCGAATAAAGAAAGGCAAAAGGGCAACAGCTGTGCGTGAGGTCCTCTCGAGCCTCCCACCATGATCTTCGGAGGAGAGGGGGAAGCTGTCCTTCGCAGGTTTCCCAGTCGCTCGCTCTTTTCCCAGCGCTTCGGGCCAAAGAACGTGACTTCTCGCCGAAGGGTGCCTCGTTTTCTCGTTCGAGTGCGAAAACAAAAAAAGCCAAACGAAGCAGAATTTTCAGCCATTGCTTTAAAGAGGTTAATCATTTTGCCCGACAGGATTCTATTATAGCGAAGCGAATTCGGATTCATTAGGGCGGCCCAGAGGAGGAGACGGGTGAAGGCACTCGTGAGGTTGCATCTTAAGACCTCGGGCACTTTCTGATGAAATAAGCACAACGGAGTCTGCCTCAGAAGTGCCTGCAACGGGAATCATTTACGTGTGCTTGCGAAATTTGTGCAAGAGACGAGGGTCAGTGGCTAAGGAGTTGGGCTGCTGAGCACAGGATTGTGGGTCCGGTTCCCGGTCGTGGTGTACGTTTTTTTTAAATTTTTTTTTTTTGTGGAATCGAAAAAGAGAAGTGCTGTGTCCACGAGATTTCGGTAAGCGTTAAGGAACGCCGAGTGCTCTGTTGTATTGAGCCGTCTACAACATCAACCGAAATACCCGCCGTGGGCTGCTTCACCACAACGCACCTGAATTACCAATCATAAGGCTCATACACGTTCCGCCACTCTGCCCATAAAAACGGAGAAGCAAGGAATGTAGGCAATCCAAGCATCGAGGCGAATGAGGCGAAATAAGCAAACGAACCAGCATGAAAATTAAATCGGAACAATAAGTATACCAAGTGCATGCACTACATGTATGCTGCCGCCACGGTGGTTTGCAATACATGATGTCACAGCGCCGGGGATATTTTTCAGTCAAGTTGTATACTTCCGGCCTGGTCATAGGGCAGAATTGCATCTTTGAAAGCAGGGAAGTTATTCGAGTGAATCGTGACGAAGTCGACCAAGGGAGGTTTTTTAAGGCGTACGGCATGCCCCAAATCCAGCTGCAGCCTCGGCACTTAAAACTTCAATTTTATTTCGGAATTTGCGTAAAACACAGAATTTTGGTAGAGATGTCACGCCGGGGAAGAAAGGTCTATCAAGCCATTAAAACGTGCCGGGGAAGCGTCGTTGTCATCATCATCGTCGTCGTCGTTGTCGCCATCATCATCATAGCCGTTGTCGTAATATCATCATCATCATCGCCACACCCCATCATCATCATCATTTCCCTATGCGTATTTTCCTTCCTATCTCCGTTACTATGACTGAAAGCCGCGGCCAACCTCCCTTGTTCTTTTTAGAGCGTTTATTTTGCTGACGTATGGCTGCCCTAACGTTAAGCCTGACAACCTGCTAAACAACATCAGCATAATTGTATGTCGAGCTACGCCTACAGTTTGACGACGTTAGACCTCAAAACAACGTTAGGCCTATCGTCCGGCCGGTGATACCCATGCTCCCCCTCCCACTACGCCCGTCGGCACTTTAGCTGCCCCCTGAGCAACGGTTACGTCGTTGCTAGAACATCACCTTACATCTGCGAAATCCAGGGAGGTCGTGTAGCAGTGCTTCCGCACTAAGCACTGGGAGCAAGGCAACGCACTTTGCTCGGAGGAAGTGTTAACAACGTGTAGGGAAACCCAAAATAGCTCAGCCGAGTTCTCACACTCGCGAGCTCACAGCGGGGGCATCGACGCGGCTGATCTGGCACTTCGGGCCAGCCGCATAATCCGTCACGATGCTCTCTCTTCGTGTGCGATCGCTATCGGCTCTCCGGTAGACGAACCGAGTCTGCACACCTCGACCGGAACCACTGCGCGCATACCCTGGGCACCCGTTTCATCAAAATGGCGGCTGCACGCGATTAGGCGCTTATGCGCGCGTGCAGTGCGGAAACCGGCGCCCGTGCACGAAAAACGCCTAGTTGCATTAGGCTCGGAACCGTATACATACTGCGCGCCCGTTCACGTGCGGATTTGTGCCGGAGAAGGTCTAGTCAATGCATAAAAAAAGACAGCAGAGCGTGGCGCGGTTAGTGCATTGGGGCTTGTATACACACAAAGCAGGGAAAGCTCGCCTCTCGACCGCAGCAGCTAATCATGGGAGCTTCCTTCGTATACCCGGGGGTGTGGACAGTAATGGATACAAACACGCGAAGTTCACCGGCTTGGCCAACAGTAGCGGGGAAAGCGAGTAGGAGATTGACAAAATTGATATTAGGCCTAATTACGCTCCTGTGCTGATGCGAAGAAGCGTCGGCTTTAGGAGAGCGGATTGTTGGGAAAGCTGGTGCCGAGACGTAATGGGAATATAGTGGGGAAACACGGAGCAGAGAACGAGCACACTTGACAAACGCATCAGCTTCTTCTCTGTTGAAGCCCTACCTGTAAGTAGGCGAGGACTCTAGAAAGAAAAAAAGAAAGAAAGAAATATCGACCCATCTGGAGAAAAGCGCAGCGAAGGCCTTCCACCCGCCGCGGTGGCTCAGTGGCTAAGGCGTTGTGCTGCTGAGCCCGAGGACGCGGGTTCGATTCCCGGCCACGGCGGCCGCTTTTCTGATGAAGGCGAAAAGCAAAAACACCTGTGTGTTCGAGATTTAGGCGCACGTTGAAGATCCCGGGTGGTCAAAATTAATCCGGAGTCCTCCACTACGGCGCGCCTCATCGCCTACGTTGCTTCGGCGCGTTAAACTCCGCAATCAATCAATCAATCAATCAATCAATCAATCAATCAATCAATCAATCAATCAATCAATCAATCAATCAATCAATCAATCAATCAATCAATCAATCAACCAATCAATCAATCAATCAATCAATCAATCAATCAATCAATCAATCAATCAATCAATCAATCAATCAATCAATCAATCAATCGAAGGACCTTCCAAAAATTGCCAAGTACGTGTAGGAGAAGGCACGCCCGAAATGAGGAAGATGCTTTGATTGCCTCGGTACGTAGCCGCGTACAGTAATTGACTAAACGGCTACTCCATCTACCTTCAAAACACCACCACCATCATCCTCAACCTTCTCTGAAATTTCTCCTGTTGTCAAGAGCGCTTTTGGAATATCAAGCTCATCTACCTTCGGTATTTTCGGTGTTTATGTTTTAAGCTAAATTAATTTTTTTATTGTCGCCACGTGTCCTTCCTACCGAAAATTTACGCAACGATTCCAATTTACTGCATCCGAGCAGTATTTGTAATATTATAAAAGAATCGAAAACAGATAAAATGCGAAAGCGTTCGTTGCGACATATCATGCTCTGTAAGAGGGAGTTTTGCTAGGAATACATTTAATGTAACCCCGTTCCCAATCGGAGCTCCAAATTAGGTTCGGGATCCGCATAAACACGCTATTCACAAACGAACAGCTTTGTCGCGTTAGTCCAAATCCACACGCCACGTAAATAGCCCAAGGTCGCCCACCCAAAAATTACCCCTGGATTGATAAAGTTCCGAGAGAGTCTCCGTCCTGGTTCAAAGCCCGGGCGTCTTGTTAGGCAACTCGGAAACAAGCGCTATCGCGCCGCCCCATCAAACAAGGATCCTCGGGCTCCGGAGGCAAAACTCGACTCACGGCCGTGCCTCGCCGCCACCAAACGTGCGGAGTGCATTCGTGCGCCGCGTGTTTCGCACGTTCATCCGGCCGCTTTTCGCATCTTCACGCTCATCACGCGCACTCGCGGTCCCGATCGCGGGCCGCGAGCGCGGAAAATGCGCACGCACGGAACCGAAACCAGCCAAACGCACGAAGACACGGAACCGCGCGAAACATCTCCAAGGCAGAACGGCGTCTACTTGCGAACTCGTCACCAGTCTCGCGCGTCGCATAATGTGCTACCTCACTCATACCCTAATAATCTCTTAAGAATCTCAGCCGTTTAGAAAAACTCAAATCCTGTCATTGGTAGTGTGACGACACCATAAGCAGGCCTTTTAATCTAGGGGGCGTTTACAAGACGCGCGCGCGGGGAGGGAACGGGCGCCCGTAAAAACAAGGGAACCGACGGGAAAGCATTCTTCACGCGGCCGTGCCAGATCGGCGCCCGCGATGCTCCCAAAGGCAGAAGGGGTGTGGGTTGCGTGGAGGAGGCGAACAACACGAAAACCACCGCGCATCGGAATCCGCGCGCCATTCGCGGACACGAATTGGCCCGATAGCGGCCGCCGGGCCCCTCGTTTACGGCTTCACTGGCGTACAGCGAAATATTTCCATACAATCAGGCAGCGCGCTAAAGATAGCCGTAAAGGGTGCGCGGCGAATACGTCGTGCCCCCGCGATTTCTCGGCCGTGGGACGCCTAAAGATCTTGCTGGCAGGCCCGAGGCAGCTGCCGTTCCTCCCCTTGTTCTTGGTTAGTCGCGCGCGGCCTCTTATTTCCTCTCTCGATCTCCCGCTTTCTCCGAGATACGAGGGAGATCTGCTGTAAATCACGCCAATATGCGCGCGTACGCATGCACGCAATGGCTGCGCACCGGCCACGTTTTATAGACGCTGCGCGCGTGGTAACTCCGGTATGTGCGCCGGGTTACAGCGGGGCGGGAGAGGTTAACAAGCGAACTGGGCTCTATACTTCGAAGTGGCGAACGCAACAAGTCATGGCTTAACTAGGCGGCATGAAACACGCGGGAAGAAGACGAAAGAGTCCTGCCTTAGTCGCTTGTTCTCTTCCACCATCCCCCCCTCTCCCCTGCCTTTTTTTAGGTGCGGAGTACCTTAGGACTGCACAATGTCCATCCGCGTCCGTGCGCATAGCATTTACAATCGCAAAAAATCACACAGGCACCGCCAAGATTCGAGCCTGTGTCTGGTAGACCAGAGAGAGTTACCCCCGTATTCTGAATCCCTCCTCCACTCAAAGTGCTTCCTCCACTCCGTTGAGTGGAGGATAGGGCAACACCTCCACTCGAGGTCTCCAGGCATTTCATAAACGTGGTGACGCCGACCCTCCGAGGAAATCCTTCATTTGGAGGGACCCTCGAGATGGCAGTTTCGGAGGAGCAGCGAAAGGCATCTGGGGGCGAGGTTATGGCAATTTTTTTATTCAAGACATGAAAGTACGCCTAAGAAATATAACTTTTTAATGTTTTTATTTTTTGTTAAGTAATTATACAGCTATTTTAAGAAATATTAGTTTGTATGGTTGAGAGGAGCACGAAAATAACATGAACCAGGTGGACACAAATAGAAATAACTGTTTTCTGGTCTGGCCACACTGCACACACACTTCGGTAGCAGACAATAAATCTGTTTTGTTTTTGTGCACGCTGCTCCATGTCCCCACGTATCCCGTTGTATCTCCTGTCCTTTCTGATCCTCTCGATTACTATAAGTTTCAGGGCCCCCCCTCCGGATGACAGCCAAGATAACGATATGTCAGCGGAAGGGCTGGAGGTATAGGGCGGTTTGCTTCCATGCGTGACGAGCGCATATCATAGACCGGAATTGCCGACACAGTGAGCGCCTAATTATTTGTTCTTTTCGGTTCACGACACTATCGGCAGCTCAAAGCCGACATAATGTTCAAATTACAAAGTAGTGCGTGTGTAATTTTACAGGCACCACGGTGAACCCGGTAGAAATGTCCCCCTTCGACAGCACGCAAGCGCGAGGTAGCAGGCGAGCACAAAGCGACGGGCACTTGGAGAGGGGCGGAGCCTCGCAGCGCAGGCGGCTCGAAGAAAAAATAAAAAAATAAAACTGGGCTTTGGAGCAGACGACACGCTCGCTCGCTTCCATACGGCGATCGTCTGCTTCATACGCACTGTAAGCAGCTTACGGTAGCCGTGTCATAGGTTAGTGTGACACCTTCATTACATAGCGATGACTTTCGGTACATGACAGCGACAACCTTGTCATTGCGAGGATAAAGGCAAGTCCGCACAGATATCTCCGAGCTCGCCCGCCGTCGCAGATTCGAATTACGAGTTCCAACCAACGCCTGATGACGCGTATTGTTGGCGGCGAAACGTTGACGAAGGCACCCATCACAACTGTAAATGTCCCGGCGCCATAACATTGCAACGTAACCAGCAGCCGGAACGCAGGGAGCAGTGGGTGGCCGCGGTTGCTGGTGTTTGGCTCTTCAGCTCGGCGTTTGGCTCGGCAGCCACCTCGGCAGCTCCAGCAGTGACCGATTTGGTAAAGAGGCACCGCGACACGAATTCGCCCTTGCTGAAGTGCTCAAGCGTATTCAGCCAGTACCTTATGCGCTGACATGGCAAATTCACGGTGCGTAAATCCCCTGAACCTTCATTATATGCCTCGTCAATGCGGGATACATGCTCCGGAAAAGAGGTGAGCGAGCACAGCCGGCTCGAACCGAGAGGAGCGTAGGCGGCCATCTTGAAAATAGTACTGGAGGGCTGCTTCAAGGTAGCACAGACGACACCTTGGAGTTGCTCCTCCAAATCGTGAGCGGCTCCTCCAAATCGCCGAGCAGCTCCTCCGTTGGAGGAGACACTCGAGTGGAGGTTAGTTTATGAAACCGAAACTCGCTTTCAAGGGTCCTCTCGAGCGGAGGCTCGAGTGGAGGAGGGACTCAGAATACGGGGGTTAGTGTCAGTCGTTTTACCCATTGGGCTACGACCGGGAGTTAATAACCGAGAGTCAAACGACCCTCGCCTGCAACGGTGCGGAGTACCTTAGGACCTCCCAATGTCCGTCCGCGTCCATCCGTGCGCACACCACCATAAAGCGATTTAGGGAATAATCAAGGTGCAACTCACGGCTCAAATCGAATGACGGTCGGGGCGCAAATCGGATGTCACTTGGGACGCAACTTGGATGTTATTTCGAGTTCCCGTACTCCGCACCCTCGCCATCATCCACGGAGTGGAGATGCTGCCATTTTTTTTTTGTTCGTGGGGGATTGTCCATTCGCAGTGTCTGGAGTGCCGTCCGACGGCACTCCAGCTCTACGCTACAGCCATGGATAAAGCTCCGTCCGACGACACTCGAATTTTTAAGACTGGGCTGAGATAGACCTAATCGTCTGCCGTTGTGGTGTAGAGGTTCCGTCCTCGCTTCTTGTTATGAAGGACGCTGGTTCTAGTCCGGCTCATGACATTGTCTCGAAATTCATGTCCCTCCTTGACGGGTTTTCTTGCCGCTCGCCATTTTTGGGCCGAGAGGAGTCGTACCGCGTAGCGAAGGAATGTTTTCGCCGCCATTGTCGCACCCGGGTCGGCTGGCCATGTGTTTCGGGGAGAGAGGTGGGAGAGAGCGCCGCGGCCTACGGAAGGCTGTACCCCGCGAATTCTTGGAAGACGCGTGGCCCGGTGGACTGTGTGCGTGGTGCAGCCCGGGGTTTGCGGAGAGAATGGGCTGAGAACTGGCGGTGGCCGGACGGACGGCCGGAACGCGGCGTCGGCCTTGAGGGCTGTGCTGGGGAGGCCGAGCGACGACGGCGGTGAACTCCGGGCCCCCGAAGATCGCCTCGAGGAGGTGAAAGTGCGCGGCCGAAGTTCGCCCAAATTGCGTCGCTGATGAGCGGCGCCCCACGGTCCCCACCACAGACGGCCTACAGCCTCCGTCACCCCGGCGAGACCATCAGCCGGACCGCAGCTAAGCTGTTCTCCTCTTCTACACCCTTCTTCTGACTCTTTCTACTGGCCTTCTTTATTGTATTTCTCTAAGTGGACTGCACGGGCTTCTTATCCGCCTCCTTCAGTGCACCACGCTGTATTTGTTTTTCGCGGGCCTTTGTTAGCAGTTGGGGGAAGCTTCCAACCCCGCCTATTGTACACTCTACTATCCCCTTCCTTTACTGTCGCCTCCTTCTTGGGCTCGTAACGGCGAGTACCGTTTCATTCATTCTCATCAATGTGCTCAATGCCGGTCTCTTGGCAGCTCTGACCCCGACGGGGTGTCAACTGCCGTGTGTTATTACGCTGTCAAACCTTCTGTCTGTCTGTTCTGGAATTCCTGTGTATGTGGATAAAGTAAATCTGCCTTGTTTTGAGACTGTTATCCCGTGCCCCGTCTCGTGCCTCACGCCAGCGGCCAATCAGGCGTGGACCTATCGCCAGTTAGCAGGTCCGAACCACATCCTCTATTCGTATCCAGGGGGGAGTTCTTTGTCGCTCCTCCCGTCCGAGACATCGGCCACTAAATTACTTCACAATTCTGTGACAGACATCCTTTGTATGTTTTTTTTTTTTTACATATTTAGCTCCGATTAAAATTTTGATGGCTCAGGTAAGTTTTTGGTGTTTGTAATGCTTTATTTTTCTCTTCGTTAGGTTATAACTTATTTTAGGTTAGGTTAGGTTACGTTACGTTACGGAAATGGAGGACGAAGTAATGCCAGACACGGCATTTTTTTTGCACCGAAAGGACGGTCGGTGGACGTCGCTTTAGTGGAGTGCTTATAGTAAAGTCGGACGGCGCTCTAGGCCCAGCCTTTCGTTATACCAGGTGTATAGCGAATGAGAAGGTGGCGCGAGCACCAGATACATTCTTGTTCAATAGACATTTGGAATCCCACACACGAGAAGCTGGGTTTTACCTTGAGAAAGATCTCCGTGTCGGTGCAGACGATTTGGGATTTCTCGACTAACATCTAAAGATCACGTAGATTAGGATTATTTTTTTACTAGTGAGTGTTCGTCTAATTTCAGTAAGGGATGCGGGAACTGCGGCTGTAATACATTTTAACCCGTAGACTCGTACCTCTACGGGGACACAGTATGAAGCAGTATCGCACCCCTACTTGGCGCACCGACATTAGTATCTACCCCATTAGACAGAAGAAATAGGAAAAAGAAGACAGTGATCAAAGCATATAGCTACATTTGCTTATGCAGTGTATAAGAGTATCAGTGAATGCGCACGTGCTCTATTTTTCTCTGGTGTTTGTCGCTGTCGTCGTCTTCGTTAAAGACACACGAAAAAGGGAGGGTGGCAACCTGTGGGACATCGTCCAACATTCCCCATCATGACATGTGCCTTGTAAGCATATGCAAAAGACATGGAGAAGAGAGAGAGAGAGAGAGAACACGAGACGCGGGAAAGGGTAGGAGAGGGGAGGACGTAGAACGGCTTCTGGTTTCCCTGGAACTCAAGGCCGCAATTAAACAGCGGTCAAGCTAGCGCCGGGGAACGAAACGAAGCGTGTTTAGAGGCGTTTTCGTCCGCAATTGCTAATCGTTTCCGCCGACGACCAACGAGACGGGAAGAGAGAGAGATATGGAGAGAGAGAGGGCGGCACCATTACCGCGATAATGCGAGATGCGGCAGCTTCGAATGCGCGACTGATGACCCGTACGGGCGCGCCACGGGCCATCTGGCGGGAAAAGACCAAAATCAAGCGGATGCGACGCAAATGAGATCTGAAGGCGCACTTCTCGTCCGCCCCTGCGTTGTTTGCCCTCTCCGTAGGTGAGCGCGCGCGTGCCAGCCAGCGAAGAAGAGGAAGAAAGCAAAATGAGAAATGGTAAAACTCGGGGAATTTCGTATACCTAATCGCGGCCGACTGGGCCCGGCGCCTTGTTGCGCGCATGAAACGCGAAAACGGGAGAGTCCGCGGGGCCAGTTCACTTCATTTCCATAAAAGAATCGTCAGCAGGCGCTGCTGCCGGCTCCTGCGTCTCGTCGCGAGGGGCGCAATTATTATTCGGTTCATGGCTAAAAGAGAGGACAGTGGGGGAGGGACGGAGGGAATAAGAGAAGATCGTCAAAGGAGAAAAGGAGATGAATAAAACGCTCGTCAGGAGCGCGAACAAAAGGGCCGTCTCGTTCGCAAGCAGGGAGCGGCGAGAAGGCGCAGAGAGCAAAACGCACGGGCGCGTGTTTAGCGTTTGTAGGAGCGTCTCGGTGGCCGGGCACAGGATCGCCGCGGTCAGGACTGTGAGGGGGAAGACCTAAAATGAAGAACGGAGGTGCTTTGCATAGTTAGCGGGCGAGAGGGAGAGAGATCGCAGCCGCAGAGAAGATCCCTTAATTTGTGCACCTTCCTCCAAGGTTGGCTGCACGTGCCGTGTTCTCATCCCCGCGGTACGCGGTCGTCTAAGCCATGTTGTTGGAGGAGGCAGCAGATGTACAGATAATACAAAAATTAAGAAGTATCTTCAGACACAGAAGAGCATTCCGACACCATAGACTGTGTGCGTGACAAACATATTTTTCTCCAGATCTTGGTTGCGCGATTACGGTCAGAAAGGTTATCTGAAGCGAACGCTTTCTGGCTGCCATTTTGACGGCGCATTGTTTGTTTTATTCATAGCTGGGTCCGCTTTCTTTGCACCTTTTTGAGACGAGAGTAACTAAACTCGCCAAGCTTTCTGTTTTGAGCGACGCAGGAGCGAACGTCCCGTTTCATCCCACTCGGCCGAGAAAGCTTCTGTCACTTGTGTCCATGCGCGCGGAAGAACCAGTGTGTCCTGTTAACAGGAGTGCCTCCTCCCATTTTCCCTTTTCTATCTATGAACACATGATTTTATCGGCCGAATTTCGTACGAAAAGTCGCCCCAGAGCGTCACGGAAGTGCGCCCTGTCAGACCGACACACAGCTCATAAAAAATAGTCATCAGACCTTATGAAGTTTCTGGCAATAAGACTAAGACGTAGAAGCAAAGAAAAAAATAAGAAACTAGACGAGGAGCATAAAAAAGAAGAAGGAAAAAGAAAAAGAGGTAGAGGAGGAGGAGGCGGAGGAGGAGGAGGAGACCAAATGTGACGTCTAGATTCCGGCAGAGAAAGTTCCGATGTGTGCGTGCGAAGATCCACAAAGGCCCTTACAAGAAGCAAGGTAACCACCAACGACTGCACACTTATACAGCTCATAGAAGAACCTAACGATCCCGTCGTAACGGCTGTTGTGGCCGCTCATTGTTGTCCCGAAGTGGCTCTGTGGCTGTCTCACTTCAAGGTAATTATTGGGGCCCTTTTAAAATTTCGTCCCGAGTGAAATCGCGGCCGTTCAGAGCATAGCGATTTTATGACTAGCATCGTTTTGTCCAAACCCAACATCTGTTCCCATTATCTTTCTGTATCTGACTTATTTTTTAGCATACCACAAGTCACAGTTGGCCCCCCGTCGCATACTACGAGACTTGAGCATTTCTTCCAGCCATGATAGCTTGCTTGCCTACGAGGAACTTCATACTAATATATACCAGAGGGAAATCTGGCACTCGTGTCTGGGCCAGCTGAGCTTCAACGAGCGTACCGTCGTGTACCACGGAAAAGCGCTCTATTTCAGCGTGGCGTGTCCGATGAACCAGTTTGAAAGATGCCTGTAGCAGCAAAAAACCACAATATTTTTAAAGAGACAATTTAATGTTGTTCAACCGTCATAACGGCGTAGCTCTTACAAGATTAACTTGTCGCTAGGGGGCAGATGCAAGCCATGTTGCAAGCTAGGCCACGTAAGAATTAAACACTATCAGCTGTTACGGCGGTACTCCAAGGTGGGATGGCACTTAAGTGGCAGTTTTCTATTTCGTATATCTTGTAGAGGATGGTATTTCTGGGGTACTCACACCAGAAAATGTCTGTCTGTCTGTCTGTCTGTCTGTCTGTCTGTCTGTCTGTCTGTCTGTCTGTCTGTCTGTCTGTCTGTCTGTCTGTCCGTCCGTCCGTCCGCCCGTCCGTCCTCGATTCAGCCTTCCAGCCAAAAGTTAAACGAATGGTAGGACGAAATGCTTATATATACGAACCTTTCTGAACCACAATATCTGGAAACACACTTCCTACTTGTCTAAATTGTTGAGCAAAAAGAAAAAAAAAATCAGGCAAGACATCAATACGTAACTGGCACCAGCAATGTTCTTTCCATTAAAAATACGTGACTGATTAATTTTCGCGATAACAAATAAAAAATACGAGTTGGAAAAATATTTTGACCCAAAAGTACAGAAAGAGCATGCGACAAGTTTAGACCTCGTGACGGCGTTCCAAGTTCTAAAGTGACGTAAGGTTCCATTAGGTGGCACGCGAGCAGTTGGAAGGCGCGAAAAATTGAATGGATTTTCGTAAACCTTTTCCGTGTTGATCCTGGAAGGAGCGAAACTGGAGGAGAAAGAGCGTGAGAGGTGGGTGGCGGGAGAGAAGAGAGGCATTTACGCCGCAGGGGTGGCCGAAAACTGTCGTCTTTCAACGAGGAGTGCGCAGACCCGCAGCCAATTTGTACTCCACGCTTGTCTGCAAACGCTCCTGTTAAATTGTCTCAACTTAGACAGGGTATGTCTGTGTGCCTTGCAGCCACTGTATACCATGTATAGACTTTCGCCATGACAGGTGGGGAACCGAATCAGCGCAGGAACAGCAGCGCAACGCGTGCATTCGCTCTCTTATCCCCGTATACTATTCTGGGTCTCGTCATTCACCAGATTCGCACACCTGGTCACGCTGATAAGTTGTTTTGAAGCATTGCGGCGAAGCCAACCTGCGGGGATTTTTTTTTTTTTTCAGAGTGGATCCTACCTTTCTTTAGTTTGATTGATTATGGGGTATAACGCGCCGAAACTACACAGGCGTGCCGTAGTGGGGGGCTCCGGATTAATTTTGACCACCTGAAGATCTTTAACTTGTGCCAAAACCTCGAACACGCGGGCGTTTTTGCTTTTCATCTCCATCATAAAAGCTGCCGCCGCGACCGGGAATCGAACCCGCGTCCTCCCGCTGAGCAGTACAACGCCTTAGCCACTAAGCCACCACGGCGGGTGACCTCTCTTTAGTTAAAAAGAGGCCATATTTCCGCGCATCGTTTCAACAGGGTTCAGTGAACAACTCGCTCGCCCCACACACAGCGCATGATGGGCGTAACCTTCGAGGCGAGGTAAAGGCAGTGCGGAGAATCTGCTGTGACGAAAGTGACGCAAGCAAGCGTGCACGCGGCGCATAACAGCGTCGAGGACAGGTCTCGGCCACTTCTGGTCGCGTGACTAACCTGCATTTGGAAGACGACGCAGGAAGATGCGCCTACAACGAAAGAGGGGGGGGGGGGGGATGTTGCGCAGAGGCGGGTGTAGAAAGCCAGAAAAAGCGTCAAGGGTCTCCCTCCTCCGGTTTTACTCAGCATTCTTCAATGCAACCATCGGGGCCATTAGACGAAATCGTCCCCTCGGTATGTGTATGCCCACCCAGAACGAACGGAGCGAGCTGGAGACGCAAGAAACCATGGAAAACGGGCGTCATCTTTGCCGCGTTGATTTTTTTTCCCTTTGTGCTTTTTCTCTGTATCATCGTCGTTACAATTTTGTATATGTACTCGGGGCGTTGCTGGGTCGTTGCGAGACGGTGGTCAGCCTGCCGCGAAATGACAAAGGCTCACGATGACTCTGCCGCAAGACGGGTGGATTGTACGCGACGTATAAGAAATAGTCGAAACGGAATTTGCTTGTGTTGTCGCTAAGAAAAGCCTGTCGTCGCCACCTTCGATACGAATGCGGGCATTATTTGAGAAGCCTCAGCGAAGGAAGCGTTTTTTTCGTGGGTCATGATAGGAAACCGACAAAAGCTCTATAGGCTTAAATAAATAAAAAAAAAGACCCAAAACACCGGACGCCACCTTCAACGACCTTCCCGGGGTGAAAACGAGAGCGCATATTCCGTAGGAAGCAACAACGCTTAGTATTCTCACGCACGCACTTATGGTCAATTTTTCGACACGAGAACCTGTTTCCTTGAAAGAAGCGGCGGTGGGAGACGAGCGCGTATTACAAAAAAAAAAAGAAAAAAGAGGGGGGGGGGGGGGTCGCACTAAGTTGTGTTGCCGCGGCGTAGTTGCACCGCATACAACAATGTGAAACATCCAAGACGGCAGAGGCGTTTTCGACTACTGTCGCCGTGGGCGTCCTCCGAGGCACCCGCAATTACGCGTGCACTGAGACCGAGAGGTTATTACGAACGCAACTGGCGTCTTCTGTATAGATACAAGGAGAGTTGGCGCGGTCTCTTTGCCGATGCCTGCTTCACAAACACGGAATGCGCTTTTTTCCACGCCGTTCTCTCGCGCCCAGATAACGCTCCCAAGCACAACATAGGATTCGGGCCCACGTTATACTACATATAATCACAACTTTGTTTATTTATTGGTAGTGTCTATTATCACGGCAACTGTGAGAATTACCGTCAGCAATTTCTCACGGCAGTCGCCTCTCTTTGGCTAAGAATGCTACCCGGAGATTCTATGGAATATATATTCCTAAAAAGCGGTGTTTGCAGCTACCCCTATAGTGCTGTGGTATAGTGCTTGGTTTTGAACGAGAAGGCTCAGGTTCGAGTCCGACATTGCGATGTCCTTTTTATTTTTCGCTTTCGGAATTGTTCGGTCATCGTGATTTTGTTAATGCTTCTTTTTTACCCTGGTTTTTACTATACCAAAAGATCGACGCACAGGACTTCTAGAATGGGTTGAATTACGTTTAATATAGGTTGTGTTCTGTGTCCTTGGGCTGGGTTAGATTAGGTTTGTGCCAGTTGGGCTGGATTTAGGTAGGTTAGGACGCTTTCGGTTAGGTTACGTTAGGTTCGGTGAGGTTATGATACGTTAGGTTACGTTGGGACGTAATATTCAGCGAATTTTAGGCACGCCAGCTTTTATGGAAACTGCCGTGAGAATTTTTCGGAGGTAATTCTCACGGCTGCCGTGAGATCAGACGCAGCCTGATTTATTTACTTACCAATTGTTACGATCGGCGGAGGGGAACCGCTCGCAGTGGTCACCGACATTGGTCAGCCATCTTCGTACCTCTTCACGTTAAGGTTGGCCCTTGACACGGACATACCCCTCCCCCATCCTCCACCCCTGTTCATTGATACTCGATTCATGTAAAATATTGTACATAATGTCTCTTCTTTCTTCGTCCTACTCGGCACCATTGCTTGCCCTGACCTAAGAAACACCAAGTCATGCACCAAGATCCGTAGTACTTTTGATGCATAGGCAGAAATTGTATATTGATTGCAATTAACTCATTCGAATTAATTACTTGGTTAGCCCAAGTGATCAAGCCAATTCGCTCGTGCGAGAGTGTAAATTCTTCTCCGGAACACCAGCTGCGTCACGCACCATGAAGGCAGTGATGCGGGCACTAACAGCCAACGTTGTAAAAATGGGTAATGACAAATGTAGCATAAACTGTTTCTGAATAAATTCCAATTCTATAGAAGGCTACACGGGTTGTTAAATTATATTAGTTTATAAATTATACAGCTCATACGGCTTTTATTCGATGTACAGTTCATATGAATGAACTCAATAGTGCGGCATTAAATGCGTATGTAACGTAATCCTGAACAGCACTGAAAGACGCTACATCTATATCTGCCCTGTATACACACAGAAATTTTCTTGAGTGTGAGGGGCTATGCATCTGTGTAAACAACAATACGTCTTGTAGAAAGCAGTAAAATGGTTGGTCACAGAACACCGCAAGACGATGTTTAATCCCTCAATGAAATCACTACCGAGAAAATGCTTTCATATATAGTGCGCGGTGCATACTGAGTGGTTACAAATTCGTTAAAATCACTCCGAAGAGCGTTATAATCGCTGTCAAATCAAATTATGAGGTTAAAACTTGAAAGCTGTCGTCGCGTTTCAGTTTTTTCTAGCACTTTGTTTTTGTTTTCTGCGAAAGAAAGCGGGGTTCGAAAACATACGTTCTATTTTAACCTTCCCCATCGTCACGATTAGCCATCGGCGGCTTGGATGAATCAGAATCAGAATCAGAATCAGAAAAAGAGTGTATTTGTTCGTTGATGAAATGACCAAAGGGTAGCTCTACATAAAGCAATTTTACCAATCGCGAGCGCGTTTATCTCTAACACGAATTGTTGCTGAGCAGGAATAAAGTCTTTAAGAACTGCAAAAAAGAGTAAGAAATATGTTCCCACGTTGATTTTACATGATGGCACAATACAAACGAACGTGACATCGTTGCTAAGCTATGCTAACCCATGCTAAACCATGCTAAATTAGAAAAACAATTGATAAATTCACATCAATCTTCGCTGAAACGGTAAAGTGCACCCAGGGATCAATTCAGTCTGCCGAGAAGTTCACCGAACTTTTCAATGGGTGTTTGTACCGGGGGGCCTGGTCTAAGATTCCCACCGTTAGCTCGAGGAAAATAAATGTTCATTCATTCATTCATTCATTCATTCATTCATTCATTCATTCATTCATTCATTCATTCATTCATTCATTCATTCATTCAAATTTAAGCGCATCAAATCGGTTCGCGCTTTAGAGGTCCCCCATGCGTGCGTAACCTACGTAGCTCCGTATGAGCTGTGCTTATGGTTTCACCCAATGCTACCCACGTTTACGGTGTCGTCGGTGTGATTGTGCGTACGGCACACATGTATACGGTACTACTGTGTCTACGGTAGTACCGTATGCGTACGGTTCTAATACTACCATAACTATTGCTATAGCTCCTCGATTGATATTACTGGCGCCATGAGCTTACCTCGAGAGGACCCCGGGCAATCACATGTTGATTTCCGGAGATCAGGCATCGTCTAAGAGAAGTCGCTTTGAAGCAAGACGTTGCGGTCTGCATCGGCGATCATTCCGCCTAAGAAAGAAACGAACAAAGAAAAGGCCGAAAATAAACAGTCAGTGGGTTTAGCTTATATACGGACAAAGTAATACTGTATGAGAATGCAAGCCTGGGTCCGTAACTACATTCATTAACAGCAAATTAAAATGCATGTCAGTGGACGGGACTAAAGAGAAACGAGAAATGACAATGCGTGTGGCAAAACACTGAAGTCGTTGGGGGGCAATTGTAATCGAAGGCGGAACGAGCAAGATTTACAACAAAGAAAACGTTCCGACAAGCTTCGGGGTCCCACGCATGATGATACGGAGCTTCTTTGCTTGGCGAAATAAGAAGAGCAAAATGTATTTGCTCTAATTATAGCCACTATCGGTTGATATCACCCCTCAAAAGCAAAAGTCAGGAAATCAAAGCGCTGATGCCAGTTCATGTACATGAACGGACATCTTTGGGTCTGCATAGACCCAAAGTGTCACACACGCTTGACAGGTCGATAATATCGTAGTTAAATGACGAGAAAAGGTTATATCAAACAGGAAGAATCAGTTTAAGTATTTTTAATAATGCCTTCGATGGCTGCATAAAATGCGGAGTTTCTTAAGTTGTATTACCACAAAAAATGGCCGCGTATCTGCTCCTTTCGTTGCAAATGTCGCCGAAAGACGATAGTTGACTGGCGCCCCTGCCAAGTAAAGGCCTCCCTTCTCTTTCCCGCTCACCTCTATATGCTGTTCCTTTCCCGTCTTTTTCCTCCCAAGATAACACACTGGATATTTCATCAAGTCAATTTATATTTACCGCGTTCCACTGCCCCAATTTGGGTGTCTCGATGACAGCGCTGTCGTACGGCGGAGACGCGCGTGAATCGGGGCACCCTACTTCAACATTTATAGGTGCACGTTGCCCTACTCCACGAGCTTTCCAAGCGGAACGTGGATCCCACCTAGTGGAACCTTTCGTTGCTATTTATCACCGTTTGATTTCTTAAATGCCGCCCGAGGGAGCGCTGCCAACAGGAGGAGACGGTTTTCAGCCGTTGATGTAGTATTTCATTTGCTATCGCAAAAACCAAGCATCCATTAATTTTCAATAAAGGGACACTGCAAATAGCACTTATGTATCGATTTGATGCCTTATATTTGCGTAATATCTTGTTCTTGTTCAACAATGTTGACAAGTATGAACACTGACACCGGACTTATGGCTGTGAGTATATAAGACTATTGCGCAGCATTCCTTACACATTGGCCGAGTGGCTGAATCGAGTAACAGACAGACAGACAGACAGACAGACAGACAGACAGACAGACAGACAGACAGACAGACAGACAGACAGACAGACAGACAGACAGACAGACAGACAGACAGACAGACAGACAGACAGACAGACAGAGAGACAGACAGACAGACAGACAGACCAAAATTAAATTTCTGCGTTTAAGTAGCCCAAGAACGACTATTGCCTTTAATACTAGCAAGTTTATACGCCCATAACGGTCGTGCCATGTTGACATCCGTACAGTGCAAGCCTTTACAAACTGAAGGTTATTAGCCCCACGGCATCGCCACACCACCACGTGCGGCTCAGGAAACAAACAAAAACGCGAGTCCGTTGGTTCCACAGAATCCGCGAGCTTCAAACTTTCCTGGCGAACACGAACGCGCGCGGTTGAATCCTTCTCCTCTTGCGTTGGTTTCCTTTGCCGGGTTTTCTTTATTGCTCCCCTCCGATCGCGGGCGGCGCGGGCAAAGGTCGCGAAAAGGGTAAAGAGCACATCTGCTCGCGCGCCGGTCGCCCTCGCACACGAAGGGCGCAAAAAGAAGGGAAGAGTCACAAAAGAGGACCCGCCCGCCCCAAAGGAAAAAGTGCTTTGACCCCAGGATTTTTCAGCCGCGTCTGCACAGCGCAGGCGGCCGTCCCGAAGCGGGTGTTTTACGTAACCGCCACTTGGCGAGGCGTGCGTGCGCCGGTGACGGCTGCTTGATGAACGTTAGGGCACGTTATAGGCTCTGGGGAGCGAAAATTGAAAACAGCGGAGGCGGTTCCATGAAAAAAGGCAGTAAACCTCGTATTGAAGTAACATGCGAAAGAAAAAAAACGGCTGCAAGTAAAAAACAAAAACAAGTGTAGACGTGATTCCAGTCTACGAGAAGGAAACGAAGCTAAGTGTACTGATGACTTAATAAAGTAAACTTCTTTTAAAAACAGAGCTGTTGTACAAGAAGTGAGTTCACCGTTGCAGGAATAAATACTGAGAAAATTCCGAGTGTTATGAGCGCGTGATTCGCGGCGACCGCCGAGCGTCCTCGGCACGCGCACTAGCTTTAGCCAAAAAAAGAAAAGAAACCTCTCCAACGCCGTCGTCAAGCGCTACCGCGCGTGTGAAAAGAAAAACTCGAGCATTAATGCTAAAGATGAAAAGATACCTTGCTTGCGAGAGGTCACCGTGGCCGCCACATTCTCTGGAAGCCCTTATGGATAATTGGAGATATGGCTACGAGTGTGCCAATCCTTCCCGAGACGGCTTGCAGATCGCGCCACCGCTGCCTCGAGTCGACAACGAAGGTGTGATGGAAGTATACAATGCTGAGGATGACTTTGCATCCCACACTAGCCGCGAAGAAGACGACGGCCTCTTCAACGCATGTGACGACCATTACTAGCACCACAACTATGCAAATAAAGAATGATACTGAAGCTTCCAGAAATTCTTTCCAGAAATATGTTTCCAGAAATTCTCACCCACAACAGCTTCGCCATTCAAGTCAGTCGTGCTCGTGAGAGCAAGCTTCCCTGAATTTGTTTTACAACGAAGCTGTATATGACTTCCTCCACACGATTTTGGTCATGGTTGTTGTTATTGATGATGATGATGATATTGTTCAAAGCCACGTAGGGCTTGAATGGCAGAGCCTTGGAATCATATAAACCAATGACACCAAGAAAGTGCACGCCAAAACAAACGCAGATAAGAGAACAACAAATTTGGGCAATCGATGTATGTATAAAGACACTTGGCAACTACACACAGTGGGGGAAGGTAGCAGTGAATTTAGCATCTATTTCACAAAAAAATTTTTTAGTTTGTGTCTTGAATTCATGCTAGAAATAGTAGCACCAGTTAGTTGGTTGAGCGAATCCTGAACATAGTGCAGTCTCGTCCTGCGCCCATACCTTGTATTTCAACGGGTAAGCGGAGCACTCTTTGCGGCGAAGCCAACTTTCGCGCGAGTCATCTGTTGTTCTGAGTCTATAGATATCTTGGAAAAAATCACGTTGAGACCGGCCGTTAAGGCGACTATATCATTGCGCTGAGTTTCATAGTTTTATTAACTCGTCATACTCAGTTAGTTCACCGCGGCGTTGTAAACAATTCGAAATTTCTTTCTGATGCAATACAAGGGCTTCTACGGCAGGAACGTGCTTTAGGAAACGGCCATAACTCAGGCTTAAAGGAGCACTGACACCAATTTTCGGCGTTAATATTATTGCACAGTTCGCTTCCTTCACTCAACAGAATACCCTGGCTGAAATATGAGCGGCCTGCGACGCGAAGAACATCGTTCAATTGGATCGCATTTATCGCGCCGACGGAGCAGCGCGCGGAGCGGCACTCAGCAAATGGACATCAGCGTGACATCACTCCAGGAGAGGAAAAAGAAGTGACGCGACAGCGCTCGTCAAAAACTCGTGACGTCACTTCACGCGCGCGGCCCCATGAGCGGCGAGCGGGCGCCGGTGACGTCCGCACAAAGCGGTGAGGTCAAACCGGGAGGCTGTCATATGCGCCGTTCGGGATGAAAGCGCGGGAGTTTGAAACAAACGATTTTCAGGCCGTTCAATGTAATTAACTATCGCGCGCTGAAGTATTTGAAGTGCTGTTTCAGGTTCGCCAGACCATTAAGCATCAATAAAAGCAATAAAAGTGTAACATAAAATTTTGGTGTCAGTGCTCCTTTAATTGAAATTATTCCGGAACAAATCATATGACGTTAGACTGCTGTAACCGACTACATAACCATGCAAAGGTTCATCTTGTCAGGCGTCAGGGAAAGCTATCAGTCGCAGTTGTAAACAAATGCAGAGAATTCTTAAGCATATTCTTGCGAGATAAGAACACGGAAGCGTACGGGTGATTAACTTTAGACGATGAATGCTCTATAGCGCCGCCAGTGGCGCCATTCTTATGAAGCGATGAGTTTCTATACTTCAGGTTCAAACTACGCGCCTTATAGGCCAGCTTGCGCCAACTAGTGAACGCCCGCGAGATAGTTTCCTTGCCCTCGATGGGACTACAACTGGGTCAATGCTCTCGTAACTGAAGTGTCGTCAAATTGCAATGCAAAATGAATATGTCATTCATTTTGCAAGACATTTTAACAGCGAAGCTGGTTAGCAAATCGTTATTTTTTTTTTGTCCGCAGTTAAAAAACCAAGAAAATCCCGCGCGCTCGTGCGTTCGTGCCTCACGCCGACCGCCCGGCGTCCCCGGCACCCGTTTGTCAAGCCAAGCATACCCACTTATGGAGATTGACCAAGATTGCAGCGACCGCCCGGCAGTTAAAAAAAAGAAAATGACGAGCGCTCGTGTGTGCGTGCCTCGGGGCGACCGCCCAGCGTCCCCTGCGCACGTTTGTCAAGCCAAGCATACCCACTTAAGAATATTAGCAAAGATTGCGCCCCCACCCACCCCTCCCCCAAATAAAAGAATTCCAGCGTCCGCCGTAATTGTGGCAACACTTGCTCGGAACGAGAAAGACACTTCATAGCGCAGTTGTCCAAGGTGATGTGCAATGATTACCGCTTCAAGAAAAATGAAGGAAGCTCACACGTATAGCAACAATGAAGGAGTAAAGGTCCTTGCGGGAGCGAAGAAGGAGTAAATCGGCTGAAATCGTAGACTTAAACTTCCGTGATGTTGCGTACAGCTTCGCTACCTTCAAGTCTTACTCGTTAGTGTGAGTTTCCTTCGTTTTTATTGTTATTTAAACGTATTCACTATCCAATCGTCTAATAACGGCTGATGGTCAATAATTTCTCGTTTACTTTGTATATGATAGATGAAAGGTTACGATGGCAATCACTCAGTACCATAGACTCCAAAATGTGTTTGGACTAACAAAATGACAATTCCACCCATAACGTGGAAAGGTGGGCTATACTTTGTGGGAATTCATGATGGTAACTTTTGCGCACCCTACACTGTGACAAAAACGAAAAGGGCGCATGAAGACCAGCGCAGACTCACAACTTTACATTGTACGCTGAAGTTACTGCCATGAATCGCACCGAGACGTGATCGCCTCCGTTATTACCACTCACAAACCTTCTTCTTCTTTTTGTTTTTTAGGAATTGGAAGACAATTGTGTCTCAGGCAGACACGGCAGAGATAACGGGAGTGTCGGCACTCCCACACCTAATGGCAGAGGGCGTTATGTTTGGAGAAAGAGAACGACCTTTAATGAAGTCTGGCGATCTCACAATGGGCAGGAATCCACTGGGCTGCTATGTGTTGGTGCGCTTGTAGAGCTTGGAGATGTAGAGCGTGTATGTCAAATACAAGCTTGTCTTTTGGAATAGACGCTAGACATTGAGGGGCAGCCTTGGAGTCTGTGAAGATAGCTCACTCAAGTGAGGGCTGCTTGATGATGCGGGCGAAAGCCACCCGCAGAACTGCAAGTTCTGTAGCCGCAGTTGACGTTTTGTGGCTGAGCATGTCACTGATGGTGGTACGTGATGACGGTATCGACACCCCGACATTGGATGATGTGGATGACACCGACCCATCAAGCTACACATGAGTGTGGTCGTTGCATTTCCGTCAAATATAGTCCAGAGCGAAGAACGTCAGGGCGGGAGCGGGAGCATGCTCCTTTCTCGTGATGCCGGGCACAGTGGTCGTGATTGGTATGGGCAGGAACATCAAGGGCGGGTGCTCAGGAGGAGGAGGATAGACTTGGTAGAAATTCGCGCACTTGTTTGGCCCATCTTGAGGCTAAAGGATGGCCCCACTCTCTTGCCACAATCTGTAGACGCGCACGAAGCAATTCCTGCGTGTTTAGAGAGAGTGGAAAGAGCCGCCTGCATTCTGTCAGCGTTCCGATGGTACCTGTTGCCTTTGGAACTCCAATGCAAACCCACAGGATTTGTGCTTGCATGCTCTCTAGTGATTTGACAGTTACTTTTGACAGAGGAACCAAAGCTGTCATGCTGTAGAGCATCAGGCTAACGCAAAGCGCTTCGCATAGTCGGAGAGCTGACTGAACAACCGCCGGTGCGGAATATATGCGGGAAAATGCAGTAATCTTGTCCGATACATGGCTATCGGACTACCTAGAGGTAGTCCGATAGCCATGTATACGTGCGGCCCCTGATGCCTAAATACTTCAGCGCCGAGCGGATGGCTTCATGCTCCACGCAGTCGTAACGCTGACTTTATGTCAAGGAACACGGCAACGGTAATGTTCCGCCGATGCTTTGCTTGTCTAATGCTATTCGCAAGGGCGATGACGTTGCCCAGGCTGCTACGACCCTTGCGGAAGCCAGACATATGTGCCCGGTATATATTTCCGATGATCAAATTTCATTTCAAGAGGTACAGCACCACCTTTTCCTTCAGTTTCCTAACACAACTCAGGAGCGCTGCTATAGGTCAGTAGGACTCAATGGCGGTGGGAACTTTACCTGGCTTTAGGACTGGGACAAGGCGAGCGTGTTATGTTGGGGCAGTGTTTGCAAATCAACGTGTATGTAGTGACTGAGTGCCGTGCTCGGGACCCTCCCGCGATTGCTCTGTGGAGGCAGGTCCAGATCTGCGAGGAGCATTGGCTGCCTCCTCGGCACGCCATGGTGGTGTAGCCGTGACACACGTGAGCTGTTTCGCAATTGGAGTGGTCGACATCCCGCTCTTAGGAGGACGGACGGACGCGGTACCACCTGACCAGCTCACGCCCTCAAGACCAGCACCGACTGGTGGACAGGGCCAGCAGCGCAGCAAGGAATCAAGGCTTCGTGTACTAAGGAAGCCCCCCACCAAGGGCCGACTATAACAGAATAAACGTTTATCTTTCCTTCCTTTTTTAACTCATCATCAATGTCCTCACGCTCTATGTTTCGCGTTCTAGGCTAAGGAACATAAAATGGGGGAGGAAGAAGGAGGGGAAGTGGGCTTGTTTAGGATACCCGGAGCAGCACGTTCCGTCAAACAATGATTAACCTTTAGCCCTTTCTCTGTTGTTGGTAAGCTAGAACTTCCAATAAGCTCACGGTTTTTGTTTAGGATACCCGGAGCAGCACGTTCCGTCAAACAATGATTAACCTTTAGCCCTTTCTCTGTTGTTGGTAAGCTAGAACTTCCAATAAGCTCACGGGCCGGTTGCACTACCTTACCTTTGTCTGAAGCTCAACACCATCCAGCCAAAATGGCGCTGAATTCGACGCATATATCAAGGCAAACTAAGAAACAACGTATTGTACAAAGATGGAGGAGAGCGCATATTGTACACTTCGCGCCATGGGAACTGCGTTTTCGATCACGCACGGGCAAGATGCGAACGCTCACTTGAGATCAGCTCTCGGAGCTCTTAACAGCACATACACAAGCCAAAAAGAAAAAAGAGGGCTAACAAAATCTTCCTTCTCACAGTGACTAACAATTAAAGCGCACAGCCTGCAACGCCGTGCGGCCAAAGATAAATAAAAATGTTTTTTAGCGCCGCAGTGATTCCCATGCCGCTTCATGGATGCCTCCCAGCTACCCCCCTCGTCTCCGGTCCCACACGAACACCCTCTCCAGTTCTTTCGACGCCTTTATTTCATCTCGGATTTTTTATATCCCGGCCCCTATCTGCGCGCGAAACCACCCCACGTTTCTTGCATCCGCGTACGCTGTCACAAAGAATGGAAAGGCGCTTCGTCGCGTAAAAAAAAGTACACGCAGGATACGCTGTTCACGTATGCAGCGCGAACCGAAAGGGATGAATGGGTTGCGCAAGAGCTCCGTCCGTAATGCAATCAAAGGAGAAAAAAAAGTAGCCTAACTTGCCTCGAGCTCTCCTCAATAAGCACCCACTAGATATTTTTTTCCCTTTAGTTGAGCTTGGAGAAAAGCGAAAACGGAAACACACAAAGGAAGGCTGCCGAATGGGAGACGAAAGAAAAAAAGAAGCAGGAAGAGGGATGGTTGGCTGGGAGGGTGATGAGAACACAGCATCACGAGCATATACTGCTGGCGACATGGTGAGCAGCGTGACGTAATTAAAAAAAAGAGGAGGCAAATTCGGGAGGGTATACATCGGTCATAAAAAAATACGGAGGAAGCGGGGTGGGGGTCAGGGGAGCTCTGCAACCCTTTCGCTGCTTAGCTGTGAGGGAGCGAACCGACGGCAATGGGAAAAAGTCTCCCAAGGAAATTTAGCGCCGCAAGAGGTGTACAGGAGAATAGAGAGCACGGAAAGAAAACAAAAACGTATGAAAAACGGATGAAAAAACGTTTTTTTTTTTTTTGGTAGAGGTTCTGCCGCTGTATGATTATGGACGCCAAGCAAGAAAGCAAAATGAAAAAAAAAAAAAAAGCATTGCTGAAATGTTTACTTGAACACACGAAGTCATTCATTGTGGCAACAACACTACAAGAAAGTAAGCCTTCTCTCTCTCTCTCTCTCTCTTGCTATGCAGGGGCATTTTTTTCCCTCCACCTCGGAAGAAACAAAGCAACAAACAATGAAGCAAAGTCCATTCGTTATTGTGTGGATGTATGTCTGTGTGTCAGAGTGAGCATTTAGGCGCTTCATTGTGTATACGCGTGGCCGTGGGAAGCCCAGCTTTGAAATCATGCTTACACATTGTTACGAAAACCCTGGAGAGTTTCTTCGTTTTTTTTTCTATTTGTGGCGTCAATGGTATGAGTGAACTAGAGGACAGATTCTACGGCCCGTCCACCCTTTGTATCCTGTCGACCGTGAGATCACTTGACAGGGAAGAGGTGAGATCAGGTTCACCCGATAAACACATTATTCTTATATTATTCTGGCCCAAATTAGATGCTTTATTTGAATTCGGGTGTGAGAAAAACGCGTATTTAAGAATTACATTGAGCTTAACGCTAATCCAATCTTTGAACCACCTTAAATACATCTCGTCTGAACAAAAACAAAAGAAAGAAAATATGTTCAGGAAAAGCTAGCAAAAATTACGCAAGCATTACCCGAATGTGTATCGAGTTAAGTAACTGATCAAAATTAAACGTAGTCAACACGTGAGCGCAAGTTAGCGTAACGTTACGTACCCATTACGCGCCAACAGGTGCAGCAAATATGCCTTTTACCAGCTGCGTACATCAACAAAAACACACGAGTGGATGAACGCTATGAAAGAAGTGAATCCATAATTAAGAGGGAAGGGAAAGTGTCCAAATGAGGGAGGGGGGTGGGGAAGCGTCGTTTATCACATTTCTAGGAAATGTTGGCTAAGTGTGCTAATACAGAAGGCGCTTGGGAGGAGGGTAAAGGGGAAAGGTTAGGATCACCCCTGAGCTATGGGCCTAATCTTTCAGGTGTTCAGGCTGGCTCGATAGCGAAATAAACACCCGTGACGCTGCCGGGTAATTCCAGTGCTTCACGTTTCAATAAAGTCAATTTGTTTATTGATTGTGCATATCTTAGAGATGGCACAAAACATTATCCCCGGTTTCGTCCAAACGGCAACTGCTAATACAAGTCGCCTGTTTCCGCCATCCGGCAGCCTACGCCCGGAACATAATTTCCGATGCTTACATCGCTCGTGTTTCACCTAACAATAGCGTCGTCGCCTCAAATTGACGCACGCCCTAAGAAGACACGCGCACTGCAAGAGTTGGCTCTATTACGTCACCAGGTATCAAATCCATAGGACGTGTACGACGGATTAATACCACCGCCCCTCTCCCTCGTCTTTCAGCCCCACATTTATCTCCATTTTTTTGTGCCCCTACGTTTCATGTTTCCTTTTTTTGCTCGGGGAGAAGGGTTGCAAGAAAGCAGCGAACGCGACTCTTCGGGATCGCTACTATCCGTTAAAGTTCGTTAGAGTTTCTCGAGTCTTCGGGGAAGGCTCGTACCGAGGGAGGCAGAGAAAGTAAGAGAGTAAGAGAGGTCGAGATGAGGAAAGAGGAGGCGGAAGCGTCAAAGGCGAATATTTTTTTCTCAATGCGTATGGCGTGTATATAGTTGCGCCGAGTCGACAAGACTCGAAGGAAAGGGAACCTCTGTCGTCCTTTCAAGAAGGGCGACCAACCGTTGCTACGCGGTGCCGGAGGAGCCAACGGAAATGCCCGACATGGCCTTCCGCGACGTCATTGGAGGTTTGCAGGCCTTCATCGAGCAGCTTCGGCAAGTTTTAAAGTCTCGCCATTTCGATGGGAGCGAGGCAGAAGCACGGGCTACGAGAGCAGCTCGGCGATATTTTTGCATATAATCAGCCTATGTGATAGCCCTTTGTCTCCATACCGGCAGGGTAATTGAACGATCTTGTTCGGGGTCATCGAAGATAAATGAAGTGCTAAAGGCGAAGTTAGGTGGGCGGCTCGTATTCAAAACGGGTATAATTAAGCTGGTTTTCTTGTTCTAGAGCCGGTGTTGGGCGGCGTTTACGAGCCATTATCTGCCGGTTCGGACGTCTCTTCGGCTGCGGGATCTGTTAGTTCCCCTGCAAATGCTGCGTCAGTGCGCTGAACGAGCGTTGCGGGTAATAGGTCACGAGTCGCCGCTTTCTGTGATGACGTCGCCGACCATGTGTTTGACGCAGGCGACGCGATGATAACCTCGCTTGAAAAAAAAAAAAAAAAAAAAGCCCCCCGTCAAGTGCATGAACGTTGTTAGGCAGCAAAGCCGAACGAGTGCACGACACAAAACCCAACTGACCATGACACAGTATCAACGAGTGCAAAAGGGAACCGCGATTTTTTTTAATTTGCGATTTGGCATATTTAACTAAACTTGAAAAAGAATAGTTTTATCCTAGCACACAAACATTGGGTTGTCACTTCTACGGTGGCTTGGTGATGTCGTTGCTTAGGAGCGGTGGCGACATATTATTTGTGCTGAACTGCGATCGGCAGTTATCTATGACAGTTGCTGAGGTAAAACTTCCCATGGTTATGTGGTAACCTGAGAGGTGCGACGTAGTATAATTTTTTCAGTATAGTACCGATAAAACACGAGTTACAGCCATTTTCTGTGGCCATACTCCTCCCGTGGAAACCCATGTACTGACAGCAGGCATTAATTCCGAAATGTGTGCACTTCCGTGATGAAATGACTCATTATTACAAGTAAACGAAAGTCGCCGTAGCGACAGAGTCGCCTTGGCAGCCAATTGAAGTATGATCTTCCTCAAGATGTCTACATCAGACTGAGAGCTACAGATCATTGCTGAGAAAGTTGGCTTTCCCGTGTTTTGGTGCGCGTACGCCATTTGCGGGTAAGTGCTCTACAGCTTCGCCGTAAATCGTGCGTCCAGGTGGAATGTGAACCCGCAACATTCGGATAACACGTATTTTCGTTTACTAATTCAATTACCAGAGCAGCTCTAATCCCCCCGATTTTCGGTGCATTTATGTAAATGTGAGTGTACGCGAGTGCAAGCGGCAAACTACTTCCCCTACGCCTGCCTTAACTTTCTTGACTTCTGACTTTATTTTCTTTGTATACACCAGTCTCCCTTAATTTATATGATCATTTACGATGATGCTCATGTATGATCGATACGATCATTTACGCAACAAACTTTTCGCTGTTGTACCAACGAAGACTTCCTTTCCCCGGGAAGCGCTAAGACAATGACATTATCTTAAAGCACACATCGGCGGCCATTGAGAACGGTCACGCGAATACCAGCTGCCGTGTGTGCACCTGTTTCTGGCTTATCACGCCCATCCTCCCTTGTATACAAAAGACAAACGGCAAACGTGTAAAGTAGCGCCGCTTAAAAGCAGCACCGCGTACGCGCAGGCTCG
This sequence comes from Haemaphysalis longicornis, assembly GCF_048455015.1. Lineage (NCBI taxonomy): Eukaryota > Metazoa > Arthropoda > Arachnida > Ixodida > Ixodidae > Haemaphysalis > Haemaphysalis longicornis. The sequence goes on along the minus strand of NW_027526422.1, from coordinate 47,528,270 downwards.
GCACGCGGCCCCATCAGCTCCATCACCGTTTTAGACGGACACAGAAACGGCGGAGTGAGCAAAAACATTCACGCATCTCCACGAAGTGAATCATAATGAGAGGGCGAAGCATTGGGGATCGTTCTTACGGTAAATCACCCGTGGCATTGCCCACTCGCGCATGTAAATGAGTGACAACGCGTGTGTACAGTATATAACATTCCAATCCAATCCAATCCGATACAATTCAATTTAATCCAATCCAATCCATTGAGTCCAATCCAAATCAAATCCAATCCAATCAAATCCAATGCTCCTCGCGCATGCGCAACACTGTGTACACGGACGCCAAGCCCTGGACAAAGCGAAGTCCTAAGGTGCTTCGCCCCTAAAATAAAACGCGTACGTGTGCACCCCTTCGCGGCAGCAGCGACAGAGGCCGATGGAGCGGCTCGACAGAGTCGCCAAGTGAGATGTCTTCTGCTCTGACGTGGACGCGCCCACGCCCAAGAAAACCCGGAATGACATCGCAGACTGCAGGAAGGAAGAAGGAACGCGACAAAAGGAGACGCAGTCACGAAGCGGAGAGAGGGAAGCGCTGTGGTCGCCGTCGAAGCCGGAAGACGCCGACTGAACTCGGGGAGCTTCCCAGGGGCACCACCTCTTCTTCAAGTACGCGCCAACTTCGTCGAGGGGAGGGGGAGTTTAACATCATAGTTACGTAAGCCTGGCGAAGATCGAGCGAAAACCCGCGGCTGCTCGCGCCTAATGCAGTTTCGGGTGCGACGCGGTTAACAGAGACGCAACGAAAAAGGTGCAGAACAACCGCGCTATACAAACGGAACGTGCACATAGCATGTCGCCGGGAATCAGTGTTGAGCGCCAAATGAACTGCGCTGAGGCAGCGCCGTCGAAAAGTGAAGGCCTTATCCAAGTTTTCCTTCAAGTAAACTTTTTTCGCTCACAGGTATACCGGTTGACGCAACCGCCGTTAATGACGTTCTCTAGGCACCAGCCAACCAAATGCACGCGTTCCGGCAACCAGGTGCTAAGGCGGCTTCAATGCCTTCGTATGTAGGAGGTGCTGAACAGAGCGAAGACTTTCTGGCTCTGCGAGTGAAGGAGAGGCACCCCGCGAATCGGAAATAACGCATACCCGGCGCAGCGTTCACATCCTTGCGACGGTGGAAACGCGAGGCAGATCGAAGGGCGTAACAACTGCGAGGCGCTCAGGTGTTGCCCTTTTTCCCTTGTCCGCTCCGTTCAGCTACCGTCAGTTATTCCCCGAAAGGTGAACGAACAGCGGAGAGGATGATGATGCATACACGCGTGCGTCATCGCTCGTACAATGCTTGCAGTCTGAGATTGTTTCTTCCTTGTTTGGGTTTCTGGTCGCAGTGCATAACCGCGGGATGCGAAAACGGCTTGGCGCGTAAAGATGTTTGCTTTGTTTATAGCCAGTGGAATATTTTTAGAGCCGTGTGTTTAGTTCAAACTTCTACACTGCCTCAACAGAAATCGCGAACTTAGGTCAGTTTGACATTGCTGGCACTGTGGCAAGCACTTGCTTACCCGTGCGGCTAGCAGTATCACTCACTCACTCACTCACTCACTCACTCACTCACTCACTCACTCACTCACTCACTCACTCACTCACTCACTCACTCACTCACTCACTCACTCACTCACTCACTCACTCACTCGCCGACTCACCCACTCACCGGCTAACTCACTTACTGGCTCACCCACTCACCCACCCACTTACCCACCCACTCACTCACTCACTCGGTGAAGCAACACATAGGAGCGAAGTGTGGCTGCATTTCAATACTAACAAGAAGAATGTAGAGCCTTCAAAACAGTCAAGGTCAGTTATAGAAGCGAAACGTGTATACAAGAAAATCCATCACCTAACCGAAACAGGTGAAGGGTTGAGTGCTTCGATTTGAGTGGTGCTATTCCATTATCGTGGCATCTCAGCCTGCCAAACCATCAGGAACGCATGCTCATGTTGTGGAGCCGCGGATCGCTTGTGTACTTAAACGACTACCTTAAAAAATTGTAACAGAGTCGCTATATCGGGCCGCACAGTACCTACGTCACATAGTCCCTACGTCGGCAAGAGACAAAAAATCCTCGATTATCCGGCAGCGGCTATTGCTGGTCCTCGCTTCGCCGCTAAGCGAGCGCAGGAGATGAGCCCAGCATTAGCTGAACTTGTGACGTCTGAAGCCCGTACTACATGGAGCGATTTCGCCTGCGAATTCGCTGATGCGGCGCCGCTCGTGCGGCAAAACCACCTTTTTTCGTTGCTGCGGCAAAGTGCCAAACATTTGAAGCGGTCGAGCAAACGCCGCTCGTGCGGCGTGTGCGGCGTAGAGGGGCCGGACCTGCGGCCAATAGGAGCACAGCTCGGCACCACTCTCACGCTTGGAAACCAGATGGCGTTGCTTGTATGAGCGCGACAAATTCTCTATGACAAAAGCTCGGGCACACCAAAACGTTTGTCTTTTCTGCTGTGTGTGCGTATATTGATAAAGAATTGGCGATTATTATATAAAACCGCAAATAAACTTATATTTACCGCAAACCAGGCAGAAACAACTTGCTAAGAAAGTAAAATAAAACCACCCTTGTTAAAATCACAACCTTTGCTGGTGGCAAACTTAATTCAGTCTGCAAACAAGGCGCATTTGAAATGCGAAAATCGCGGCGTTCGCAGGCCCCATGTAGACGACAATAGACCTTTCCAGAAACTGCAGCGCCGCTCCTTCCCCTGGCGGGCCCACGCAAGGCGTCATGGGAACTGCGTGCGCGGGCGGTGCGAGCGGCGACGTCGGCGACGGGGTGCATGGGCGCCGCGCGCCGCGTGCGCGGAGTGAGCCCGTCAATGAAATGCTGTGCTTTCAAAGTTATGTCACGCATCAATTAAAGCATCTTTAAATCATTGAACCCAAAATAAGAAATAAACTCCCCATCCTTCTGAAACTGCTGGCACCGCGTGAGAACCTTTCGTCGTCTGCTAGCAACGTCGTCTGCTAGCATGGAGAGTGGAACCAGCTGCTGCCAGTTGAAAAGCGTCTTCGCGCTTCTGGCTGCCCGCGGGAAAAGAGAAATTCCTCAACACGAGGAAATAGAGAACAAATGTGACACTTGAGCTACCCGAGAAAAATACAAATAACCAGCTCTTGCTTCCGGCAGCCCGCGGGGAGCCGAGTGGGAAAACGAAGAAGCCCATATCATGTGCACACGCTACTCGTGATGCATTTCCGCGTGTGCAAAGCTACACTAGTTTACAACCTGCCTTAGCGTTTGTAGTTTACGCGATACTGACGATATGGCGCCAAGGAAGCTGCAGGAGGCGGACAAACGTCCTGTGTGCTCGGTTGGGACAACAATACGTTACGAGACCGGCATGTTTCATTGCACAAGTTTCCGAAGGACAAGACAATTAAAAAGGATTAATGGGTTCGCCGGATAAATCGCCAGGGTCGTGATGACCGATTCGCTTTGTGGGAGCCGTCCGAGCATCACAGGATATGTGGAGCCCATTTCAACGCGAGCGGACGCAAATGTTACATGGACCGTATGCGACCACTTTTACACACCAGGTCTTAGCCAAGAGGTGTCCTCCGGTAGACAGGCAAGCCCAGCATTATAACGTAAATTATGTTTTTTATACGTTTTTTTTTTGTTTCCTATGCTGCCGCGAAGTGAACGAAACACCGCCTTCCTAAGCGCCCGTCCCGCATCCAGGCATCCAAGACAAACGTGATATGCAGCACTGTCGAGATACTCCTGTCAGCTCAGAGTAATCAACGCCCGTTTTGAAATGAATTTTAGCACAAAGGGCGTAACAGGGCGATAAAGCAATGCTTTCGCTCCAGCAGACAACGATGCGGTTTATCGAGCGACAGCGACTGCCTGCAGCGTGTCTTCTGCGGCATTGTGAGTTCAGCATTTCGACTATTTCTTTTCGGTCGTTCATTGTGGAATTATTATTTCTCACTTTTAAGGTATGGTGTACTTCCTGAGTGAAAACAAAGGAGACAGCTCGTCATAGCTGACCCAGGATTTTTGATCGAAGATGAGCTCCGTGAACTTGGCGTTAAATTGAACAGACGTACCCCCCATGTTAAATGGTCGGCGTCAACTGACAGTAGCGGAGCAAACACGCACACGGCAGATCGCCACGCTGAGGAGACACGTTGAGCGAGTAATTCGAGAAGTGAATAACTTGAGAATACTACATGTGGTATGTTTTCCCAAATGCGATGGCTGACAAGCCAAACCAGATATGGAAAACTTGTTGCTACCTGAACAACTTAACACATGAACCACTTCTCAATCGATAAGTAAGCGAAATGTCAACTCGTGTTTTGTATTAGCGCCCTCTGAATAGTTTTACCTTTTAGTCGGTATTGGTTAGTTTTGCTAACCGAATAAAAGTGTACGTGTCTTTTATTGCAATGATACCAAACTAGCTGCCTCGTCTTTTTTCGACTGAAATAAACATTTCTATTTTCATATTTACACACAGCCGAAAACAGCAAAAGAGCTCAGGATTGCTCAATGAGACTTGCCACCTCTTAGGCAACAGTACTTGAAGCGAATACAGACATAGTGTAGCATGAATCGATGGGATACACACTGCAACTCCCCAAAATGCAGCAGTTTGTTGAAGAAATGCGGGCTGTGGTAAGAATGCGTAAGTTTGAAAAAGAAGCCAGTTATCAAAACAGCTGTCCAGGATAGCAGATGTTCTGCATGCATCACACAATGTTAAACGCCGAAGCTGCACCGTCAACAAATGCTGCCTCCACAGGCGCTGCCGCGCACGGCACGGTTTGGCACGGTAGAGCTACATGAAGAGCGGCCCGGGCGGCGGCGGCGGCGGCTGCTGCGGCGCTCACAGTTCCCAGGCTGCTTTGCGGCCGCCGTTTGGGGGCGCGCGCAACTTTCCGGAAAGGTCTATTCCAGGCATTGCGAACTTCGCAAGTGCGAATGTTCGTTCCAGCGGATTCGCAGGCGAAATTCGCTCCATGTAAAACGGGCTTGAGTAGTTCACGTCATCCCACCGCCGCATGCTATCGTCAAGATAAGAAAGTCTGTATACAACCTTATTTCGAGCGATTTAGTCACGTGCGCATCCACGGTAATTCATTTCGTTGCAAAATTTAGTACTCGCATCAGGACCCTGCCGTGTTCGTGTCCGAAACAGTCCACCGGAAGGGTCGCGCTAAGCGATTGTTTTGTAGTTCTGTGCCTCAAGGTGGAGTCTTCAAACTTGATCACTCATGCTGGCGGAGTTCACCTTCGGATAATGGTAGAGTATATACACTCGAAAACACCCTTCTCCGCGGCGGAGCGTTGTGTTAAATGAAATGCTCCGCCGAATGCTTGAAAAAACGCCCTCCTTCAGCGGTGTTATGAATGACATAAGATACTGTGCTAAATGTCCGGAACAACTCCCATTCTCGGCGGAGTAATAAATACTCCTCACGTGGCTGGAGAAATAAACTCCCCTCCATCGCGGAGTTTAGGAAGTACTCGTGTCCAACGGAGTAAATAATACTCCGAATACCAAGTGCGCGTTTTTACTTCCGCCATTTACTGCCAATCCGGGGTATTCCTGTTTGGAGTGTTCTGAAACTTCCCACTGATTTAGACGGCATCGCGTGCTTACGCACGAGAGTCGCGCAATCACCACGCAATCTCTGAAAGCGCCGCCGAAGTCCAGGTTTTCTCGCGACGGTCGCGCTTCACCACATCCTCGGGCGGCTTTCCCTCCAAAGCGCGCATGCGGCGTGTCTCTGTGCATAGGTGAGAGCAGGCAGACATTGCAGAATGCCGCGCGTCGGTGGCAATGGCGCGCTTTTTCCGGACCGGCGACTCCGCGCGCATCCATCTGGCTTTGTCACTCGGAATTAGGAAGAGGCTGGCGCGGCCCGAGCCGCCGCTTCCTCGCCCCTTTCGTTCGGCACGTCACAAAAAAGAGAGCCGTCAGACCTTTGGAAAAGCGGCCCACGCACGGTGAGGCACGCGAAACGCCACGCCTACGTAGAATCGCGAAAACGCGTTCCCGAACAGACGCTGCGGCCAGTTCTACCGCGCGCCGGCGGACAGGCGACGGGAAGAGACAGGCCTCTATCATTGCCATCTCTGTGCGTCGCTTCCTCTGTCTTCTCAGGATTTCTTGTTCGCCTCCTGCTTTCGTTTCGTCATTCCTTCGTTCCCTTTGCTCGGCTAGCACTCGCCATCAATTGAAAAGGAATGCTGAAGAGAGAACATCCCTTCCGTGTCACTACAAAGGGCTCTAAACACTGACCTTCTAGTAGACGTCGAATTTCGAGCAGAGCAACGCAACGGAAGATGCGGCGATCGGCTCAATACTCGTAGTTTCTTTGTTACGTCCCTCTCTGACCATCAAGACGAAGACAGGCTTCACATCGCCCCTAAATCAAGCATATCTTATGCCTTTATTAAGCGCGAAGGTGTTTTAAAGCGGAGCTGTTCGTTAGGAGACTAGGCGACGTCAGACGCAAAATCCCGCAGACCGGAGAGAGAGAGAGAGAGAGAGAGAGAGAGAGAGAGAGAGAGAGAGAGAGAGAAAGAGAGAGAGAGAGAGAGAGAGAGAGAGAAAGAGAGAGAGAGAGAGAGAGAGAGAGAGAGAGAGAGAGAGAGAGAGAGAGAGAGAGAGAGAGAGAGAGAGAGAGAGAGAGAGAGAGAGAGAGAGAGATTTGCTTTATATATTTGCTTTATTCCAAATGAAAGGGCATCCCTTAAAACACTTTAACCCGAGGCGATTTTGCTGAAAGTGCCCTAGAACCTTTGAAATCGCAATTTTTGGCCTACCAGCCATGCGTGTCCTGCCAAAAAGAATTCTGTAAGCCATGACAGTGAGCGATGATGCAACATACTTTGAACTGCACGTGCGATTAAAAGAGGTGTTTAAAAGCTTGCGCCCGGCTGAAACAACAATGCGCAACCTTTGCTATTGTTTCATGCCGTTTTTGAATCACGCGTTGAAATTGACGGAATTTTTTGAACATGTGAGGTAGTGTGACGTTTAGACACTTCATGTCGCCACCTTTCAGACTTCAGAAATTTTACTGCAAAATTAAAAATTAATTTCCGTCTGTTTATCTAGAAATCCCTTGGGGTTACCCTGCACACTAAACTTTTTTGCGCCCTTTTTGGCAAAAAGGGGTGCAGCAAAAATAAAAAAAAGGCTTTGGGTCGCCATTACACTCTTTTTCTCGAATCTCAACACCCTTATTAGTAGCTCTACACCATTCTTGTGTAGAAAAAGTATGTTGAGCAACTTCAGCACCCTTGTTTTTTGGTAGGGTGCTGAAAGGGTGTGAAAAAGATGTTCAGCTGTTGATTGATTAAGGTCATAGATGCATGTATAACTGCACTGCGAAGTACAAGACATCCCCTCATACCCTTCTCCCCACATCGTTAGAAATATTCAAAAGCAAAAAAACAAAAATCTTCGTTTGTAACGATTGCTCGTTTCGATACACAGTGCGCCTCATGGCACAATTTTAGCTTTGGTACGGTAAACGTCAATTTGAAATTTTGAAATTAAAACGAATATATTTGCACACAACTTTTCTACACCCTTAGGGCTGGTTCAGACTGCTACAGCAGCTGTCGTAATAATTTTAAAGAATGACGTCATTTCACATCTCAGCCAAGCGAACTCCGTGACACGCCGTTTTTTTACGTCTATAGATCACGATATGCCTTTTGCGTCGGTAGTCTGAGCATAGCAGTATTGCCTAAAAAAATTGGCTGGCGATTACGATACTCCCTAATGCGATATTTAGGCGCAGCAGCCATGCGTTGAGGCAGCACTCATGGGTTCTCTCGACGGAAGCGATGATGAGCCCCGGCGTCGGCGGCGCGAAGTGCGTCTCAGGGAGGGACCGCGAACTGCGTCTAACAGAACACACACCATAGACACGTGCACGCCCCCCTTCCATTTTCGTCAAGCGTCGCACCGTGGAGCGCCTCGTGCGGGCACAGCATACTGCTCCCTCTTCTCCCCCACCGCATTTTTTCGGAGAGAGCTGGCTCGCACCGCCACGGCGAACCACCCTCCCCTCCCAATTTCGCGACACTCTCCTCCTTTGCTTTCTTTCACTCGTTAGTCTTCCCATCGTTCGCTTTTTCTTTCACTGGTTGGTCTTCCCATCGTTCGCTCGGTCACGATGGCGGCGACGTGGCTCAGCCCAGAGACGGGCGGCAAAGGGCTGCGCCCTAAAAGATGTAGTATAAGTAGAATACCGGTGGTGGGAATTCATTATGTCCTTTTTCTTAGTTTCCAACTTCCAACACCCTAATTTGTAGCTTCATACTCTTTTTGTGTTGCAAAAGGGCGTTGATCGACTGCAACACCCCTGACTTTCTTCAGAGTGTTGAATTGGCGCAAAAAAAAAAAAAAAAGAAACAGCGGGGCTGGGAGTCGACCTAGCTTCTTCCGGTGTTGCTAAGTTTTGCTAGGTATTGCTATGCTTTGCGAGGTTTTGTTAGGTTTTGCGATGTTCTTGCTGGGCTAGGCTAAGTGCTGAGGGGTGAGGCCAAGTTTAGCGGGATTTTACAAGGCTGTTCCTGAGTGTCCCCTACACTGACAGCGGATCCAACGGGGAAACAAGCGAGGTCGACGCCCAGTCCGCCGTTTCTCCAGCCTTAGCACCACTTTGCAAGCTGCGACATTTTTTTTTTTTTGAATTTTAGAATCCCGAAAGGACTGATACCTCGAAAATGGCTTAATAAGACGTGCGCATGCGCATGCGCCCCTTGTGCTCACACTCGAGCATGCTCGAAGGCCGGCTTCACTGTTACAACACCCTATCTGCAGTCGTGCACTCTTTACAGGCTACGCAGTTCTTTTTCTTGGTATTTTTTTTTGCTAACGTCGCTGAACTTAGCTCAAGCTTAGAGAGCTCCGCTGATAATAAATTATGTCAATTCATATGGTTCTAAACATCGTGAGGTACAAAACATCCCCCGTTAGTAGAAAATGTCCAGTCCACCCGCGTAAACGGGACAAAATGCCCTCCAAAGATGGCGGTCTTTCACACCTTTCTTTTTTTTTTAGTTTACTTATGGGAAAAAGGGTGCTGGAATAAGCAACACCCTTCTTGGTGGACGTTGAAATGGTGGGGGATATTTGTTCGGTATTTAATAAAATTTTATGATTATTGAGCATAATAACCACCTCATGAATAAAAACTTTTGCAAATCCGCATGCTGACTTGTATATGCTCACGTCAAAATTCGTAATGCCAAAATAGCGCTAAACTATCATATTTTTGCGGCAAGCCCACCGACTCTATCAGACGACCTTCCTCCACGGCTGTAAACGCAAGAAGAGCAGATGTATTTCCAAGTATATGTACTTGCTCCCCCCATGCATTCCGTTGGTTTTCTTGCTCAATTCATTTGTGGTCCAAGTGTGACTTGTGCGCGTTGAATGTGTCTGTATGTCATGCTGCGTGCTCAGCCTATCTATATTGTCACGCGTAACTGTGCTGCCCGCACCTCTGTTTTAGGGTGTCAAGCAACCTTGCACCCTTTTTCGGGTTGTTCACAAGAACATTCTTTTCCTTCCTTACACACTTTTTTAGCCGAAACACCTTTTAAAGGCGCGCGCCATGGGACAAGATTTTTACACCCTTTTCGGGGAAAAGGGGTGTAATAGGGGTGTAGTATATAAAACACTGGATTTCATGTGAGCTAACATGCACTCCACAAAAAATCGGTTGTCTGTCCCTTTAAATGAGCAGTAACAACAAAAAATGAGTTTATGAATGTAGTTCATTCGACGATGATCGCCTTTATGCCAAAGCCAAAAATACAATGAATTCAAGACGTTTTAAAGATTTCTATGAGATTGGTGTCACAATCCCCGATGTACCTACTTACAACGGTAAGTATAAGTACCGTTGTAAGGACTCGATAACGTTGACGTAGGTTGCATGATGCAGCACGGTTTATTTTAGTACGTTATTATTTTTAATTTAATACCTTATGTTCCTGCATGCTTTTAACCGACCAAAACAACGGAACATTATTGTGTGACATCCAGTATGAAACCGCACAATGCGGACCACGGAGTGGCGTTGTCTTGGGCTTCGGCGTTCAAGGGAAGCCCGTTGCTTGTAGATGCGGTTCTCCTTCGAAGAAAATTAGCGGCAACCAGAAATATGGCACCGAGGCAACGGCGGGGGGGCCCATCGGTCGTTACTTACCTATTCTCATTACCGGAGTGGCCAGGAAACGTTAGCAGCGGCAAATCAAAGCGAGGCTTATTAAACAGGTGTTCCTTAGGGAACAAAAAAATAGCAACTAACGCGGCAAGCGGCAAAGGACAAGCGGCAGCTACCCTGCGTATACATGCTAGGAAGCCTTCGTAATTCTTTTTTTTTCCATCGTTGAAACAAAAAGTGTCTAACAAGGTTATGACATAGACATGGTATTGCTAATGATTTCTGACAGCCACAGAAAAAAGAATTTGACACGAGCGGGAATTGCAGCTAAAGTTAGCGTTGGTTTAATTGCTAGCAAGCTTGATTAAATTTATATTCAGAAATTCTTAAACGAGCTTGTGCGGGCGTGAACAAACGCAGCGGCATGGCAGTCGCGTTGCAGCTGAAACGCGGGCAATTTTGATCCCACACCGCGACATAAATTTCGCACAGGCGTAGCCGAAAGCTGTCCTTGGCCGGGGAGCGTATCCCAACGGTTTATTATACGAAATATGACCCTCCCCCTCAACCTAGCCTCACGGCTCAGAAAAGGCTTGATTAAATGTTCCACGTCACGTATGCGCCGCTCTCTGTGGGAACTTCACTGCGCATGCGCGTAAGCGTGACAAGTTCTCAGTAGCCGCCGGGCTCGAGGGTTGCTATTATCCACGCAGTTGCAAAGCATGGGAAAATGTATTCGCACTTATACTGGAAAAAAATCACATGTATAGTTGGGAATCAACGCGAAGCGAAGCTTCAGTTGCATGGCGTTCCCAAATTCGTCCCTCGTAAAGCGCTGTTCGAAGTATTTGTTCGTGGCGACAAGCGAGACGTAATGCTCTCACAATGCCACAAGGCGATGCTTGCTTCAGCCGACGACCAAAGCGTGGTCAGTGGGGCTTCCGTCGGCGCCACGAAACTTCACGAGGCGCTTGCTTGACCTTGGCTGAGCTTGAAGGTCAGAGGGACGCTACCGGTGGTTCCCTGTGTTTGTAGCTGGAGTAATAAGTTTCGCTTAAACATTGTAGGACGCTGAATTAAGCATCGCATTTAGGCGCGGAACATGATATCGTTAGCAGGCCCCGTTCGCACCGGACCCAGGACTCGTTGCGTTGGCGCTCGTTATTGCAACACGGACAGTGAGGAAAACGGACTCTAACATCACTTTCTCCGGAATTCGATCTGATCACGTTCGGGAGATAGAGTGTGCTTTGCAGCTAAGCTAACATACCCGTAAAGCTAACTTCAAAGCAGAGGGATTTTTACGGACACTCCTCTGTACAAGTATACGCGGAACCGACATGCTCGCATCAGTGCGTATACGTGACGGGCATGGCTTCGCAGCGCGTGAGCTTCCGCCACTTAGATGCTCCTTGCCTGTGCTGGCCCTCGCACAATGCGTTTTTATTTCGCTATACTTGCAGCCCTAAAAATCTCATGTTCCATTGTTGCATTTATAAGATGTTTACATCGATAACATCGAGGCATTAATGGTGAACGAAATCCCGTCCAAAATCAAAATGTGCATGACATGCGCATAATTGTGTTAGCGACAGAACATCCCAACTGGAATAGCGACTCGAATGCGCTGTTCAACGCTGCCTCGTCACTCTACGCGCACATTATTCCTCATAATAGCGAAATTGTTTTTTTTTCTCTATGTTCTGTTTTATCTCTGTTTCCTCTCTCTCTTTTCCACCACTCTTTTTTTTCCATCTCTCTCTTTCTATCTTGTTACATGATGCAGCAATGTATTACTATTAAGGGGGCGCAGACCTTTGTCAAGCCGCGTATCGCAGGCTTTTTGTCTGCCCCCTGGCACCTGTATGAATTTGCAGTTGTCAAATAAAAATTGAATTGATTGAATTGATCTCTGCTAAACAGTAAAATCGAACATCCGCTGAGTTGGCAAGTCACATTGCCGCCGTTGCAATTGATTTGCTTCGTTTTATAAGTGCGTTGAACACATACTGCGCCTGACATCCGCGTTCTGGGGCCAGCTTTTCATGAGTTACCCGAGAAAGCAGCGAAACGGGAAGCATTCGCGCGTCTCTGGTACTCGTTCTAAGTGTAGACGAAAAATGACAGCTCGGCGAACGAGACGCCTACGCGGGTTCCTCGCTTCCGCGGCGTGGGGTGGCAGCTTCCGTGACGTCACACGCGTTGTCACACACGATTCCATTACGAGCGGCCAGAAAACGTAGGCCGCCGCGGCGATTCAAAGAGACGGGCTTATGGCGAAGGAGGAAGAGACGCCAGAACGAGAGGTGTCGAGGGAGGAGTTGGCACGGACGCATGCTATACACTCTTCGTATTTTCTCTCGACTATTCCGCGCAGTGTTGCCAATACTGGCCCGTCTAAGAAAGGGGTAGTTCTCGCAAGAGATGGTGTTAGCAGTTTCACAATGCTTAAACCCTCAAGAGATGCGTTGGCGCGCCGATTACAAAGCGAGTATGTGGCTTGAATAGCAGACAATCATTCCGCCAGGTAGCAGACGATGCGGTTAGCAGACGACACAAAAGGGGGCTTATGTTGCAGACTATGCAGAGTAAAACGCCGTCTGCTTTCGTTCTAACCGTACTTGTCACAGATTTCGTCATGATTTAACATGTTCCGAGACGGCTTTTCGGGTAACGTATTTTTTTTTTTTTTCAACAGGTGTTCCCTTAAACATCGTAGCTACTTGTTTCGTGGGGTCAGTTCCAACACACACGAAAAGGAGCGTGTGTAGCGAAGCCGAAGTAAGACATCGTCTGTTCGCGTTCTCTCTCTTCTGATTGGACAGACGAGAGCGGCAGCGTTCGTTCGACGCTGCAGGTAACTACCGGGACGGCGTGCGTACGGCAGCGCACCAGGAGGTCGGAGCTGCAGTCCCCAGCAGACGCCACTCGCTACCAAGGATGTCGGCTTCGAGCCGTGTTCGAGCTTCTTGAGCGGTTGTCCCCGCCTGCTATAGCGCTTCCTGACAATGGCGGCGCCGGTCAGATCAAGGCATAAAGAACAATGCCGCCGGGCGACGCGCCTGCAACCTCCCCGCTTTCTCCGTACCCTTAAGCTCTTCTACCGCGCTCTCGTTTTGAGAGCCGGCCGAAAGCGACGAGCGCTGCGTCGGGCGTTGATTTGGAACGAGTGGCCAGTGCGGAGGAAGGCGAAAAGATGGCAGGCGCGTTCGATTGGCGAATGCGGTCCGACGCTCAGGGAGATGGATGAAGAATGGCGTGTCAGGGTGAAATCGAATGCGCCCCGAGCGACTCGCGGAGGAAGTGTCGGACCGAAGTACTGCCCGCAATCCCGCTGTCTTGCTTTTTCACTTTTCTAGGCGCAGTAAGCGGACTACTCCCTGTTGCACAATGAAGCCGCTCTGATCTTTCTTTTGCTCCAACGCAACGCGGTAGATAGCAGATCTTTGTCAGCTGCGACCGACGTGAGCTGGGAAAACGACAACCTATGATTAATCAACGTGCATTGATTACGACCTCTAGAAAATCACGGTTTGCTTTGAAGTTTTTTTTTTTTTTTGAAGTGACAGCACGTATGGACGTCATGACCTTGCATGCGCAGTAATTTTATCCCAAAATTTTGGCACGCCCTCGCGTTAGCGCCCTTAGATGTAGTCAAGTGATGCCAAAATTTCATGGAGTGCTTGGGAGGACATGCTCCAACGTAAGTTGACCTGGACCCTCCAAATCTACTCTCCTCTACCCCCGCCGCTCCTCTCCACTGCAAGCGCACCGTCTTCTATTCTCAAAGATTAGGCACGAAGTAATAGTTCTTTGATTAAACGTTAATGTAGAAAGTGAAAATAACAGCGTAGTTAAGCATACGTATTGTTATTTTTGCTGTAGATTTCCTTTTATCTGTGGGGTCATAACGTCTCCCTTGCCCTTTATCTGTGAAGTCTGATTGAAAGCCTAGGAGTATCATACCTTGTTCCAGGTATTTTTTATCTATTTCTGTCATACTCACCGCTTTTCCCTTGCCCTCTATGAAATATAGACTTCCAATGGACGAGACGACAAATGACATACGTTCGCCTCAGGCCGCAATTTGGCCTTTCTACGTAATGCGTACCAACCTTCAGCACGTTGTTCTTTACGAAGGCGGATCCCATTGCATGTAAGACGTTTGTCGCTTCACAACAATCACGCAACATAAGTGAAATCACACAGAGAACCCAGAGGACGACAAATTTACGTACGGAGAAACAAATTGAATTCCCTTCTGATTATTTCTTCGTCGTTTTTAACAAAGACAGCCCTGGCCATTTGTCTTATTCACGGTTCGTTAAGATTTTAAACACGCTCCGCCGAATAACGTGCCCCACGCCATTTCTATTATCGCTAAAGAAAAATTTCGCGAGCGAGTTAGAAATGACGGCAGCGTGCACGCCAACCGCAGTGGAGCGCTTGATTTACGTAGAAGGTCTCTGCCTCGTTCGCAGAAAGAGCAAATAAATCCCAGTTAGAGCTCCCGCATCAACCGGCGTAGTTCCACGAGAATAACGCTTGTTACCAAGCAGCAACTTGCTCGTAGCACGATTGGAACTGGAATCAGCAGCCAATTGACCACAAATTAACCGGCACCACTTACGACCGGGCAAACACGAATACGGCCATACGTCTCGTTTGCTTCAGAAACGGAGCCCAATGATAACATCCCCAGTCGAATATGACTGCCTAAGTACGCCCCAGCACACGTTGTAGCGCTCGTCACAATGCGATCAATCACTGAGAGAGGCGGCGAACATGCGGCAAACGACAACTCTGAAGAGGCTTTTTCCCAGAGTCGTGAGGTCTATTCGGAGAAAGAATGTAGCTTTCCATTATCATTCCGATGGCAAACGAAGGAGATGGACGTGATAATAAAAACCTGGAGTCGCTTCTTCCTTTTTCGCTCATCCGAGCGCACAATTACGCCGCCGTTGGCGACGCGTGAGCAGCCGCGCTGAGCGGTCAAACGGAGATCGCCCATTCTTTTCTTTTTCGTTCGTTTTGCTCTTCATCGCTATCAGACATACGAAAATTTCGCGACGTTCGATTCTGCGGAAGCACAAAGGGAATTCTCCACGATTGAAAGAAATGCACGCCGAAACAAACGAACGCACGCAGAAAAGGAAGAGATTCAGAAAAAGAACGAGGAGACGCGATGCAAAGCCCCAAAAGCGAAGAAAGATCTAGGCGTGGCTTAGGCGATGGAAAGATGGCGCGAAATGCAACAGGGAAAAAAAAAAGCGACGGGAGAGGAAAAAGAATGGAAGTGTATTAGATCGAGACCTCGAAAGCGGCTCGCGGTCCCCCGCTGCTTAACCGAGTGGCCGAGCGTCGCGATTCCAGAAAGGCGCCGCGAGTCAGGCCGAGCCAAGCCAAGACGGGACAAACCCCGCTTGGTTCACCTGTCCGCTCGGTGTTGTGTGCGGCCGAAATAAAAATTAGCAACCCTCTTCCTGGCAGAAAGAGAGCAGAAATAGCGGAGCTTCTCTCTGACGTGAGAAAGGGGGTGGGAGGAGGGGCACGGCATGTTGCGCGCTTCGGCTAAGCTACATAACAGCGAAACTCACGTCCCGTCTGCTTTCTTATACGAGACGGAACACGGAGACCCGAAAGAAACAAAAAAACGAACCGGCTAAAGAGACGAATAACCGAACGGAATAACGCCGGAGTGCGCGAGCGCGCACAAAAGATCGAGCTGAGGTATGAAGAAAAGAAGAAGAAGAAGACGAAGACGGAGGGGGCGAGCGCGGCTCGTATGTGTCGAGGAATGGAGGGCAAAATCCATTTTGAGTCAGCTACGCCCAGATTTTTCCGAAGCCACTTGGCCTCCCTCGCGGTTTTTCTCGGCTAGGTCGCGCTTATTCCGAACTGGCTTCGACAGGTTGCTCGGATGAGTCTGAAGCGGGACCTGAAACAGACGGGGCAAAGCCTGCCGACTGTCTCCGTCTAATCCTCCACTTTTGTAGAAGCAAGTCGAAAGCTGAGATAAAGCCATCCCATCTGCTGAAGTGGTGACGCTTAAACACGGAATGTGTTGTACGTCTGCTTCATTTCAAGAGACCATCCGTACGTAGCTGGCAATTTTACTGCCGCCCGCCTTACACCATGCACGCATGCTTGCTACTATTCCCCGCAGCTATGGATCAGTAGCTGAGGAGTTGGGTTCGACTCCCGCTTGCGAAGTCCGTGCATCTGATGAAGGCGAAACACCGACACAACAGCGTGTATCTCCATCTCGGTCTTCGTTATATAACCCTTTATGGAACCCGGGCTATACGGCACACGTGACAATCGAAGTAATATGTCTGTCTTGCAAGCGTGCGTAGCAAGCCAGGCATATTATCCCGGCTGACATGGATGGTTAGACTAAGGATCATTTGTTTTGCAAGCGTTCACTGGTCTTCAAAAACATCGAATGCGGCAACGCGTTAAATGCCTTTTCTCTTTTTTTAGGAAAAGGGGGGGGGGGGGGGCTAGAGCCATACACTTTCAACCGGCTGTTTACTCGAATACTGGCTCAAGGAACCCGTGGAACTGCTTTACCGCAACGCACCTTAGTGGTCAGTGACGGCGACAGGCGTATAACGCCGTGGCGCAGAACGCAGTGCTGTGCCATACAGTATATGGAAGTTCCTTAGGTCGGCAGGCTCACTTACGAGTGTACTCACCCCCCCCCCCCTTTCCCTCACCACTGATGAGTGAGTGAACCTCGCCATTGTTTTGGAATGGCGAGTGTTAGTGTAAGTGAGTGCGAGCCGCACGCGCAGTGATCCCCGCTCACCACTCGCCAGTGACTCGCGCTACTCGCTCCATTTGCAGGGCTTACCGCGGTGAGCGCCACTGTTTCGCTTGTACTCGCTGTTGGCTATTTGTCGCAGGAGCCGCTCGCCGTGCTGGTTGTTAATGGCGGGATTACTTCTAGCTTCGGAAATATGGCGTCACTGAGCTCCCGCTTGGGGCACCCTTGAGTTATTTCTCTGGTGGCGTGTTGATTTACGAATACGATTTAGATGGCCTTCTGACGCCTTAATGCACTAATAATGTTCGGTTTCATCACTCATGGAGGGTGTTGTGCACACACTCGCGTGCGAGGGGAGACGACGAGTGGTGAGCGCGAGCGCAAGTGAGTGCGAGTGGTGACGGCGAGCGGTGAGAGTGGGTGCAAGTGAGTGCGAGTGGTCAGGGCGAGTGGTGAGCGTGAGCGCGAGTGGGTGCGAGTGGTGGAGGGCGCGTAGTGAGCGTGAGTGCGAGTGAGAGCGATTGGTGAGGGCGACTAGTTAGCGTGAGTGGGAGTGAGTGCGTGAGGAAAAATATATTTTTCTGCGTGAGTGTGAGTGAGTGTGAGTGGGTGACGCCCAGATTTGCCGAGGTATGCATGCAAAAGCCTCGTTATTTTGTTACGTTTGGGTGCAGTGATGGGGTAAGCTGGGGTATTGTTGTAAAGCGAACGTACACGCCAGTAGTTTTGAGGGTGCAGGCACCAAGCGCTTCACTGAGAAAACGAAACGAAACAGGAAGTGCATGAAGTTACGCACATTGGAAGGGCCATTTCTAGAAGGAGTTCAGTATAGGAAAGCGAAAGGACACATTAGGCTAAGATTTTAGGTGGTTCATTTTCAGTGCATAGTGTACCGTCACTCTCCTTAGTGCTATACAGTTTTTACAGAAGAAGCGACCTGCATTCACGTGCACACACATACACACCCATGTACACCCCGTCAGGCCTCGTCGAAACCATGCATGCTGTTACCCGCGCAGTACCAAATAAGGGCACGTATTATTCTATCTATACGTTACTTGTGCATGGCGTGCCGCAGTTGCTGATAAAAATAGGATGTTGGTTCTTTGACTGCGCACTAGACCACGGGTTCGAATCCTTGCGTCTGCATTTGAAAATGAAATGGGACAGAAATTCTAAAAATTTTCTAACAATGCGCAAGAATCCCTTCCAAATGCTTCGCAACACACCGAGTCATTTTAAAGTCGACTTCACTACTTTACACTGGTGAATTGCTAGCGCATTTTGCCCCCCGTTTTAGTTTCTAGTTTCTAGTTTTTTTTTCTTCAATTCTTCATCATAGATTCTGGAAACGCCAACAACCTGCATTCTCACTGTTATAACGATTACATATGTTAACCTGACCAATTATGCATTTATTTTGCAGACACAAGACATGCTATTTAGTTGGGTTCTCGCCAAAGAACGCTTCCTCATAAAAAGCTATACACATAAGAAAATCATCGGCGAATAGTACCGTAGCTATTACCCGCGTGGTCTAAACTACAGAGCTCGGTTCTAGAGAGCTCCTCAATGAGATCCATCGGTTGCTTCGACACACTAAGAACACGAATTTTTACGGTACATTGCTTTTTACACGTTGAAAGTTAGCAAAATCAATGCGAGAAGGTCCGTGTGAGTTTGTCGCATCAGCTGGCAGGCCAGCTGTCTTGTGAAGCGTCTCCAAAGCCTGCACAGTGATTCTCGCGTCTGTCGATAGAGTCCAGCTTTGCGGCAACCTGCAACCTTGAAACGAGGTAATTTGTACAACTGCTAGGCTAGTCTACGCAGCACGTGTTCTGGTAACACGCATTAAACGCTGAAAATTTTCTGTCGCTCCTTTGCAGAAATGTTCCGTTGACGTCAAGCTCACCGTTGTACAAGCCGGTGCAAAATCGACGGAAACGACGGTCGTTGCAGTCACTAACAACATTTCACATGTCTTCATGGAGTTGCGCTTTTTCGTCGGCGCAAAAACAAGTCTGGCAAAGGTCTGCTAGTGCACACCAAGCATTTGAGAGGAACAAGCATACCGGAACAATCAAACGCATTCTGCATTGCAAAAGCCCACGTCATCTAAAAACAAACAATTGCTACCGTCGCTTCTCTGTTCTTGTCGATCCTTGCAAGAAATAGCTCTTGCTTTGCAGACAACAAGACCAAGAAAGCGAGGTGAGGTTCAGCTACCTAGGCGCTTTTAATGACGTCAGCAGTAAGCGATTTTCGGCATTATGCTTGAGTGAGTTTCGCTTGTTTGAACGCGAAGAAACGACCGCGCGAGAGAGAGAGAGAAAAAAAAAAGACAAGAAAGCCTTGACGCGCAGTGCCGCTAAAGAAAAAGTGACACTGCTGGGAGGCTGATTTGATCTCGTCGCAGTGGCGCGCCAAGCGTATACGGCGGAAGCGAGGGCCGACAAGGC
Organism: Haemaphysalis longicornis; assembly: GCF_048455015.1. Lineage (NCBI taxonomy): Eukaryota > Metazoa > Arthropoda > Arachnida > Ixodida > Ixodidae > Haemaphysalis > Haemaphysalis longicornis. Next base: position 47,508,843 of record NW_027526422.1, on the reverse strand, counting down.
GGGGCGTTAATCTCGACAAAGGCGGAGCCTTTCATTCCGCGCGAAGTAAAGCGGCGCGCGCCGCCTTACGTAAAAGCTTTCGAGCCGCGGCGCGCGGGAAGATTAAAACTGTGTCGCCCCAGGACGTTTTGCCACCTATGCACCACCGACACGCTGCTGTGACAGCGGGGGCTGGCGCTGTACGAAAAGAGACGGAAAGCGGTATGCGGATGCGGCAGCGAATTGAAACGTCACTCCACCGCCAACTTACTGTGCCTGGCCGCTTATGGGCAGACTTTCCTGCAAGACAGAAATGCATCGCGAACGTAGTGGCGCAGCCCTTCGAGGTTGCGGCACTCGTAGCCTATTACGCCTTCCCGTTTAATGTGCGGCTCTGATGATGGATAACACAGGCTGAGCGTGAAACGAAGCAGCGCTCAGATCTGTTCAAGAACCGCACTTCTGCCTTGCTCATTTCGCCGGACCACTCGATGGGCGCGAGTTCCCGCAAGACAACGCGTCAGGAGTCAAAGGCGTCGTTGCTGTGACTTCAGCTCTCGTCTACCGACGGATGGCTGCTTGGGTCCCGTAATAAACGATCGGCACTCTTCTTTTGTTTACGCATAAAACGTTTCCGCCCGTACCCAAAGGCATTTCTGCTTTATGCTAGCAGATAACGCAAAAGTGGGGGCATACACTCTGTAAATTGCTAAAAAAAATGCGCTAAAATGCGCGATGTAACGGGAAAGGAAAGAGCAGCTACTGTGATGATTAGGTGATAACGGGGCAGAGCGGCCGTTAACTGAGTCGCATTTCTGGCCGACCTATTTTGCTAACCTAGTATACATGCTCCGTGGCAAGCCTTCGTAGCACAACTGCGCCAGCTGGAGGAGCGAGCGCTCGAGACCGCATCACGTAACATCCCACTCCGCGCCGGCTGGGAGGAGTGAGCACCGCGTGACGTCAGTGGGTCACCCGAAGTGCGCTCCTCCTTTAGTCACTCTCGTGCGGATCCTCCACAGGTGGTACTTCGGGCGTAAGGGCTCAAGAAGGAAGGCCTCTTGTGAATCATCCGCATCGGTGGTCAGTGCTTGACTTTGCTGTAAGGTTTGCTTTACCGCAAAGCACTCTCTTGAGGGATAACAGCCTCATGATACCGCGGCTGCTGCGGCTGCGCTGTAAAAGCAACACAAACGCTAAACTGCGAAGAGCGAAGACATAGCTACTAGAATACAAGAGGGCGCTCCGCAGCATTCTTTTTGTTTCGCGTTTTATCACTTCCTACACACTTGTATCAACTCCCGCTGTTACCCGGGAGTGGCCACCACGCTACCATGCCCCGTTCGACCAGAACTGCCCCTTTTGCACGGCTTCTGCCGAAGATCCAACGGGCATACTATCGCAATTAAAAAAAAAAAAAACTCTGCCAACTTTTGGTCGCGGGGAAATTTGGTGCCTGAATGCACCCGCTCCCTCATCCAGTGATGGCAGTGCGGCCGCTTTCCTTATTAGAGTAAAGCTGTTTAGCAAATCCTCATTTTTCCTGTCCGCAGTTAAAAATTCCAACAAAATGACGAGCGCACGAGAGGGCGTGCCTTGCGGCGACCGCCGGGCAGTTAAAACTCTAAGAAAATGCCGAGCACTCGTGTGTGCGTGCCACGCGGCGACCGCCCAGCGTCCCCGTCGCACGGTTGTCAAGCCAAGTATACCCACTCAGGGAGGCTAGCCAGGATTGGAAAAATTATAAAATAACTCTAGCGCTCCCCGCAGTCATGGCAACACTTTAGCTATTGCAATCACACTGCTCACGTCACTCGGCTCCGCCCACGATATAGGGCTGTGCGTTCGTCATTCGCGTACGCTAGGAGGTAGTATACAACGTTACTAGAATAAACTTTTATTCTAGTAACGTTGGTAGTATAGTAGTCCGTATTAAACGTGCGCTGTCTCAGTCGCAAGGATGGTCACGTCTGCCACGGGTCACGTCCGATGAAGAGGCCGCTCGCCTCGAGACTCGTCGCGCTTGGGATCAAGAACGGAAACGACTACGGAGCGCCAACACGGACCAAGTGGCCACAGAGAATGCTGCCCAGTGCTCACCTCACTCGATAACGATTAATAGACGCACCTCCAACTCAACGGTGTCATGGTGGCCAAAAGTGCTAATGCACACATAACGTTCATTGCCAAATGCTTTTAACTTACGCGTCACTGTGAGCTTCCCTACAGCAACAAATACGAAGTAAAAGTCGCTGCGGCAGCGAAGAAGAAGCAAATAGGCTGCAATCAAGAACTTAAACCACCGTCATGGCCGTGAAGGCTTTGCTACCTTCAAGTATTGCGCATTACTGTGAGCTTCCCCGTATTTTTTGTGTAATGAGAGCAGCAGCCTTGCCATCGTGGCATGGTGTTGGTGGAACGCAGTGTGGCACTCGTTCGCAGCGTGTCGCCTTGAGCTTCCGCTTACCATGCACCGTTAAACCACAGGACTCAATAAAAGTGTTTCTCTTTCACACACCAGCATGCGAGAAAACTGATGCACACGTACACATGACCCAGCGCTTGTCTGCATTGGCGCTTGTGTCATCGCTGAATCCGTTTCGCAGCGTCCTATAAGTATTATCGGTGTTAACATAAACTTCCCAGCTGCCAGCTTTAATTGTGGCCTGGAATATCACTTAAAACTACTCCACACGGCAAGTGAACTGACCAATTTTTGTCCGTGAAGAGGAAGTGTTTATTTTTTAACACACAGTCCCACTATGCATGTAGCTGAAGCAGTATGAAAGAGCTGGACTGTATGGGCAGCAATATTTTCATCTGCGAGGGCAAATTTTTTCGTTGCCAGATGGGCTAAGGATATCACCTAAATCGTTTGTAATAAGTGCTCGTTTCATTTGAAGTTTTCATTCGGTTTTAACCTTCACTTCCGTTCCCCAATTCGTACTTTCAAGGTAAAACCTGATTTCTGGTAAACACGATAACCATATTTCAATGTCGAGTATAACCCTTTTGCGCGCTATTGTGCCGAAAGTGAGCCCCAGGAAACAATTTCTAGCAGTCTAAGAATGAGAGGAGAAAACAATTTTCACCTGTTCTTATTATGCTGCATGTACATTTCGAAAGCAAAGACGGCCTTTTTTGCCAGTGTGGTCCTCTTTCCGCCTACGTTTTGTCCAGTGTAACCAATGAATTGCCAGCACCGCTTAAAGCTGCCATCACAGCCTCTTTTTTGTTAACTCCTCGCAACATCGCAACATTACAGTTGCAAAATAAATTCAATTCCGTTCAATTCAACTGAGCTCCACCCCAGCCGTTTAAAAGTTTCGAAGGACTTGTTGCAGTAGATCTCGTCTACACGTGCATGCACCGACCAGACGCAAAGTCGGACCCGTTTATCCGCGGTTTTATACCTTCCTCCTCGCCAAGTTATGCGGCGGTCCAGAGAGATCGCCGCCGACGGCGGAATAAATCTCCGAGAAAGCCTTGAGACTGACAAGCACTTCGTCCCGAGAAAAAAAGTCTATCAGAACATCAGCAGAAAGCACGGCCGAGAGAAAAGTAGAGCCGCGCTGGACGACGCGGCGTTTCTTTGTCAGGCTCCCAGTGCGAAATCAAGGTTCTTCCCTCGTGGATTGATGCAGCGCCGGGGAGCTCCTACACCAGCCAAGCCCCGCCAGCACTCGGCGTGCTCTTCGTGTGTGCACAAGATGTGGCTTCCTGCCCCGAGCCGCCCAGTGTGTGCGTGTACGTACGCGAGCGCCTTTTGACGGCGCGGCGTCGGCGTTTTCAAGGTTTTGCCCAAGATTGATCCTGCGTCGCCGTTGCCCCTCGCTCCAGTTTTGTTTGCCTTTTGTGCTCGCGCTTCAATATTCGCCGCACGAAAAGAGCGCACGAAGACAGGGGGAAAATCAGTTTTCTTTTTATTTTTAGTTTTGAACCTTTAATAACCGCCGTCTATCTTGTGCATCTACGATATGCTACACCGACGCGCGTTGCGTTAGCGTCGTTGCCATGCGTGTCTCATGCATACAAATTCACCCGTCGTAATAGAGCAGCTGCTTTAAAGAGAGGAGTGGGTAGAGGTTTTAGTAGAGGAAACCGTATTCGAAGACGCTAATTTTGAAAGAGTGGATGAGGGTACATGCGAATAGTTTGGGGAGGAACTCGGTAAAAAAACAATAAATTGTAAGGGGCCTTAAACGAAAAAAAAAGGGGGTTTCTGCTGTGAGTTATGCAGGCACCCGCGCGCTATACGTGCTCCACCCACGTGAGGTGCGCGTGGTTCGGTTCTTAAGCACAAACATTTCTGACTGTGCTGAGATTAAGGCCATACTTCAGCTTCTTTCCATTGAGCATCCATAATGTGTCCGGCGTTTATGCCAAGACTTATTGCGCACTTTCCTCAAGAGAGCAAAACAGATCACACTTGCCAGTTAAGAAATTCACTCTAAACATCCATTTTCGCGTTCCCTTACCGGATGTCGCGAAGTCGCTTTGGAGCATGTAACTTTGTCAGCCTTTTTATTGCCTTTCTCAAGGTCCCCCTCGACAACTCTAGTAGGTCCCATATCTCCATTGATGTGCACGTGCAGAAATAAATAAATAAATAAATAAATAAATAAATAAATAAATAAATAAATAAATAAATAAATAAATAAATAAATAAATAAATAAATAAATAAACATGTGATGACAAGATGTCAGTATTGCCTACCTAAATTAGCGGGAATCAATAAGCGGGCTTGTAACCACGACCAATAAAAGCAACACCAAAGAAAGCGCCCTCTCTCCAAGAAAGCTGGGCCAACAAGATCTATACTGGAACAAAACGGTACACCGCTTCGCGGGATATATATCGTCTAGGGGGAGAAAAAATGCCGCCGAGCCGGTGTTTCCATAATCTCTCGAAAGGCGTGTCATTCTGAACGCGGAACTGAGCGAATAAGCCGCGCAGGCATCAGTTCGGGTTTACGCGCATCTTGTGTCACGTCCACTGGGCTCACTGTGTGCTGTACACAGATACACACAGCCCGAAAATCCAGCGTGACCGGGAGATTAGCATGGGCGGCGAGGAGCAACACGCTGCTGCCGCGAGTGCCGCGTTCTTCGCGCTCCCGACGCACGCGGTGAGGAACAGTGCGCGCATGCGAGAGATTAGCGTCGAGAGAAGAGAAAAGCGCTCGGGAACAGCGGCAAAACACGTTTTACGGCACGAAAGCCCGCCGCGGCTCCTCAGACGTGTCAGCGTGTGTACAGGACTGTCGTGGGAGCCGTGTTTGATGCTTCGTCTGCGTTGTAATGTAGCGTGGGTATGTCTGTCGTTGTATCGCCGTCTTGTTCTCCTGTCCTGGGGTAGCAAAACGAGGGGGTCAAAGGTAAAAAAATAAATGTCAATGTCGTCAGAATCGGTAATGGCTGAAAAGTTGATAACGTTGTCCTGGACTCTCATTTTCGGCACGGAGCCGCACTGCACTGCTTATCATTACCATTGGGAGTAGGAGGGGAAGAAGGAGGACGAGGAAGACGGAGATAACCACGGGGAGGTCGATAAGAAGAAAACGAGACGAGGAAGAGGGAGATAACCATGGGGAGGTCTATAAGAAGAAAACGAAGAAGTCGGCGGCAACGATGGCGAGAAAAACGAAGAAGATAGCGGTAGCGATGACGGCGACTGTCGTTATTATTGTTATCAGCCTTATTATCTGGACGAGGAGGCGGGAGAGGGCACGCACAAAGGGGAGGATAATCAATGATACGATGATGTCGACTGCAATTAAAACAAGCGGCATAATCATTGTTTTGGTCTGTGCTGCAGCGATGAAAAAATATTACCTTCCAAGCGGGTGCGTGAGAGGTACTGCTGACGAAGAAAAACTCCGAGAGCACCGAAGCACTTGTGGATTGTGAAAGCGAAAGCACTGAGGTCCAACTGAGCGCCGCAGGGCGTTCTGCGTCTGGAAGAGGGGGCGCCGTGGATCGCTGGTTACCCATGCGCCGCTGGGTGAGGGGAGGGACAGCAGGGCGAGGGGGAATTAAGCGGGAACCATCGACCCATCACCCAAACTAAAGCTTAGTGGCACATTGGCGCGACCAAGCGTCAGCGCATTAATCTATCCTTGTCGATTTTCTGAGGAATCAAGAAGACTGGCTTCCAAATCCCAAATACGTCTCCGTGTGTCTTCTTACAGCTTACGCATAAAGGGTGGAGGAAGGTGGTTTTACTGCGGAGAATAGGCTGGAAAGGCGAAATTTGCATCACTCGTCCGAGTATACAGCACACTTCCAGTATTCGCGATTGCAGACCTCCTCGCGATCTAAAGCTTACACTGCGCGAATTCAACTGCGAATTCGGTGATGCGGCACAGTACGTGCGGCAGAGCGATCTTTTTCCGCAGCTGTGGCCAATTGCCAAAGGTTTGGGACGGCCAAACTTTTCGCGAGGGCGCCGCAACTTTATATGTGAACTTTTACGTGACGTTCATGCCGCAATAACTTTTTCCGAAAGCTAAGACGTTTCTTTTTTGAAACACAAAAAGCTTCGCCCGTGACAGACGTATAGTTAAGTCTGCAAACAACGTGCCTCTCAAATGCGAAGACCGCAACGTTCACACGCAATGTATAGAAGGCACTGCGAATTTCGCAGTGCGGGTTATTCGCTCCACCGATTTCGCACAGAAAAACGCACCTTGTAGCACAGGCTAGTAACAATAGAGAAAATTGTGGGGACAAGACGAAGGAAGAAGAAGAACGGCGCAGGAGATGCGGCAATCATCGCCTCGGGCGGGCGAAAAACTGAAACGCGAACAATGCGACGGCGAGAAAGACAAACTGCATAGGCGTCGCGAGGGAGCGCGAACATGCAACATGTGAGCGTCGGCGCGCGTTCACTTCCGTGGAAGCTGCACTGTGGTTGACCTGTATGCGAAAATGAGGGAGCGGAGTGCTCTTTCCTGTCACATTTTTTTGCTCCTTTAGGGCAGCAAAGAGCGTGAAGAAACACCGTGGCAACTAGTATTCACGCGTGTCTTAGCGCGAGCTACATTGTGTCCGTGCACACGAATACGTTCGCACGCTCAATCGTACTACGTACAGCTGCAATCCCAGTATGAGCACTAGCGGTTTCTGACGTCATTTGACTCTATATAAATAGTTGAGCCTGCAGGCAATTATTCGGGAAAATTACATCCTCGCAGCGGATGATAATTGGGCAGTAAAGTACCCGACGACAAATATCAGGGCCACTCTATTGTCCTCAACACCCCTTGAGTGAATTCTAAACGACGCGAGGAATAAAGGGGGGTATTCTTACAGTCTTCAAAGCACCGCCTTCAAAACGTTACAAATGTCTTCTAATAGCATAGCAAATTGAAAAAAAAGGCGAGTTTCCACCCTTTCGTAGCACCCAGAAATCGATCAATTGCTTCAAACCGATATACGCAGATAAAAACAGCGTTTCTTTTTTATATCTTCGTACCTACACCTAGTGAACGTTGTTGTGGTTTGAGTAACCAGAAAGTAAAAAGAATACAGACAACGCTATATAAAAGTAGGCTCGTTATTTTCTGTAACATTAATTGCAGCGCGCATATATTACACATAACGAAGCTAACTGCTCTCCAAGAGCCGCGGTGTATTTGTGTCCTGGGAACGGTTGTACAAGCTACGTTTCGCCGGCGGCCATTGTGGAGGAAGCGCTCGGAATGACCAGTGCGAAACTAGAACCCGTCCACTTTCCCACCGAACCGCCGTTTCACCGTTCTCACCAGGCGCGCGCGCGCAAACTGCCGCTCTCCGGGCCAAGTCGGGTCCCTCGTTACGTGCTGCGAACGGGCTCAAGCTCGCAGGGAACAGGAGCGTTTACCAGAGTCTGCGACACAGTTTACCCGCCGCGGTGGCTCAGTGGCTAAGGCGTTGCGCTGCTGAGCACAAGGTCGCGGGTTCGATTCCCGGCCGCGGCGGCCGCTTTTCTGATGGAGGCGAAAAGCAAAAACGCCCGTGTGTACGAGATTTCGGCGCACGATAAAGATCCCCAGGTGGTCAAAATTAATCCGGAGCCCTCCACTACGGCGCGCCTCATCGCCTGCGTTGCGTCGGCGCGTTAAACCCCACAATCAATCAATCAAATCAAGCGACACAGTTTACGCTGCAGGAGTCACCCACCGTACACTGCGGGAATCAAATGGGACCAGATTTGGTGCCCTATCTGCTCCAGAAGCGCATTCACGGTTAATGCCTTTCAAAGTAGCAAAGTCATACATGTGATAGCATTTTGGGGAGTGTTCAAAGCGAAAGCTTTCTTGTGTAACCGATGGCGTTCTGTCAAAAAACGAATGCATTTCCCCATAGACCAGTTGGTCGACCGAAAAGCTCTGATAAGATGTCTGGACACGCGGCGCGTGCGTGAAACCGGTCTTCCATTGTGTTGACACGGTTACTTGGAAATTGCGAAAAAGGAACGGTTCTAGATAAGACAATACACGCATCGATCATGAAGACGGAGTAGAATAGCATACCTTTATCTCATAAACCACGCATCGGTACACTTTTAGATCGTACGCAGATGCGTTTACTTATTATTGCACGAAAAATCGTCGCGTGGTTTCGTTCTTCACTTGCGATTTGGGTTTTTGAACATTGGCGATCGAATGGACGCACTTTCAGCGAAGGTTTGGACGCACTTCCAGCCATCGCGCTTTTCTCAACTTTCTTTAGGAAAAAATGGTAAATTTTTATCAATGACGTAAGTCATGTAATACCATCACCCCCTCCTCCCCAAGGTTTGAAAATACGCCCCACCAGTTCCATGAATGCTATCGCATGTAGAACGATAGTTTCAGATTAGTGGAGAATGCGACATTAAAGAAAGTGCCCTAACTTTTAAAGTTATTTAGGCTTGAAAACTCAGCGGTGTGTATTTTCGTGCTCGTCTGCCTATCGAATCGACTGGTCGCGAGAGTTTAAGGCACAGTTTCACGTACGCCGAGTAGCTTTTTGTCCGGCCTGAGTTATATCTAAGCGTAGAAACGTGCGCCGTATAAGACAAAGCACACCCATTACCCTGGCATAATTGTTTTTTACTAGCCCACAGGAGAGATACGATCCTTAGCCCGGTAACGTTTCCCGTGCTTCGAAAGCAAGAAAGCCGAGGGACGCAGCGTCCTTGTGCTTCTGGCATCGTGATTTAGGAATCCTTACTCACACGCTCGAAAACTGAAGCGCGCTAATCACTTCGGCTCACGAAGGGCGGGCGATCATTACCCGCGAGATGAACAGCCTCGCTCGCAGCGAACTCAGTTCGACGCAGGCGCTCAGTTTTGCGAAATAACCCCCGAAGCGGCTCGGCGATCGCGAGGACTTCACGCCCGGCGAACGTTTGGCGCGCTATCGAACTGAGAGCGCGGCGCGCACGATTCGTTAGACAACGAACGCGGACTTGTGTGAAGGAGACGCGCGTACGAAGTCTCGGCGTCATGTAAATATTGTCGGAGGGAGCCGTTTTCGCGCGGCGTGCAGCACTCTCGGCCGAGACGTCGTTATGACGACACCTCGGCGGCGGCGGGCGCTGCAGCGTCTCGGATTTGCTGTTCCCACGTCCCCGTTATTTCTCGCCATGCCAGCGAACTTCGCCGGCGGCTCCAGCGAAGCGCAGGGAGGCGAAATTGTCGAGGAACGGCCGCAATTGCTGCTCCCGGGAGCGTGTGTACGCGAGCGGTGTTCGCGGCCGCTTTCTATCGCTTCAATTCGCCCGCCGAGAGTGACTGGCGCATTCTTCCCGGTGAGAATTCGCCCTTCCTCGGACCGAACGTTCGGACAGGAGCGACTCTTAGCGAAACGGTCGCTCCTAATGACGAGAGCGGAACTTCCTTCGGAGTACTATTTATGATGGAGGTTTCGATCGAGCTGCAGCGGATTGCCGAACGCTCTCCACTTGGTAATCGGCTAGGCATGAGAACCTTCCGTGGCGCACGATTTGAAAAGGTCAGTCGGGTAGAGGAAATATTAAAGGTCAAGTGTTGCGTGGGGCCAGAATTAAGCGCTCGTGTGAGTTCCTCCGGTCTCCTCCCTCCCATGACCTCGAGCCTGAAGGTGAATTCAGAGCAGAGTGTCACGCCTCGTCTATCTATTATTCTTTCTTGATGTAGTTCACTACGCCAAGTGAAAGAGAGAAACCAGCGGTACCTCAAGAAAAACTTCCATTCTTCTTATGTTCATCTGCAGGGCGTAAGATTTTAGTTCCGTTATTTGTTGCCTGCGTTCTATATAGTTGTTGCTCCGCGAATTTATTTTGACGCGAGATAAAGCTTAGATAATTTTTATGTACGTGATAATGTCGTTTTGTTAACACAGGCAATTGCAAAAAAAAATACGAAAATGCTTTTTATTTTTTAGTGCACAGTTGTTGGTGGCCCGTTAGCGATACCGCGCCGGTGCATCACGGCATCCAACCAAGTTGTCGTCAATCGCCGACTGGCTGCTGCCGCGAGAACTTTCAAATAACACCGGCTGTGAGTTAGTACAAAATGAATCGCGAGGACGTCGGTGGGAAGACAACAATTCGATAGTGGAGGAAAAAAAAACATGAATCTATTACCGACGGCTCACGATTTGTCAGTTGTGTTTGACGATTTGTGTTCCATGATGTGCGACAATCATTACAGCAATGTCGCAACGTAATCGTAACAGCGTCTTCGCAGCACGAGCGCTCCTGAGAGCTGTATTTTCTCATTGCCGGTTCGAATAATCACCAGCCAATTTGTTCTACACAAGTCTTTGTGAGATTTCTGTCTCTCATGTGGCATGGCAGCAATCGTATTAGAGAACAGTTGAAACGTTTTAGAGCGAACCTTTATGCCTCACTGATGGCATTGACGCCCGAGTAAAACACACTGCAAACAGCTAGCTTTACACATTGGTTTACACATTGGTTTACACCACATAACATAACAATCAGATGTCTTTGCACACCTTATGTACCTTTCGTAATACAGAAAATATAGTTTGATTGATTGATTGAGGGGTTTAACGCGCCGACGCAACGCAGGCGATGAGGCGCGCCGTAGTGGAGGGCTCCGGATTATTTTGACCACCTGGGGATCTTTATCGTGCGCCGAAATCTCGTACACACGGGCGTTTTTGCTTTTCGCCTCCATCAGAAAAGCGGCCGCCGCGGCCGGGAATCGAACCCGCGACCTCGTGCTCAGCAGCGCAACGCCTTAGCCACTGAGCCACCGCGGCGGGTCAGAAAATATAGTTTGACAGTACGCACGGTTACCGATGATGACGATGATGAAATACATTCTCTAAGCAGGGTTGGACGTTCGTTTTATAATTTCGTGGCGTGGGGTTGGACGCTGGCTTTGGATTTTGGCTGAGTTTAAGAAGACTTCTTTGGACTTTTGCAGGTTGGATTTTGGACTTCGGCTTTGACTCAGATTGCATGGGAGAATGCTTCGTGATTTACCCATCTTACTCTTTAGAAATGGCTTTGGTTTTCTATAGACATCGCGATAACATACACACACGTACAGCCACGTTCAAAAGTTTACGGACCAGGGAAATGACAATTTTAGGTGATTTCTCTTCCTATAGCAGCCGGACAAACTGTCTAATGCATGCGAGATGTCGTATAAGTACCGAACTAATGAAAACTACCGCACGTACTACTCCGGGCTGCCGTGCGGCAGATAAATAACTGACAATTATTGCTTTCAGGGTCCGTAAACTGCTGCTCTTGGGTGTACATACGCACATCCACACACGCACGCACAGGTCACACGCACACGCACACACAACCGATGAAGAGTGGTACCCCCGAAGAACGCATTGTGTCCGATGCTGTTCGAGTCAATCATGCAAGCAAGTTTTCTTCCGCAGCGCGAGCACTCATTAGCCTCGCACATGCGCGCGAATTGACCGGTTGTTTCCAGCATCTGGGTCGACGGACGGACGTCTTGTTAGCGGCATTTGAAATTGAAATCAACCGCCACTTGGCTCTCTTGGTTCTTTTCCGGAAACGGCGCCGCGTACGCGAGCACGGATAATGGTTCCACCGGCGGCGCATTCTGCGGCCGCAGTCTAAAGGTTTACAAATGACCAGCGCGCCTTCATTTAAATGGACGCGCGCTCGCGCAGACGCAGTTCAAGGCGCCCCTTAGCATTCACATCGCGTTCGGGCGGACAAGAAACCCTTCTGCTCGTTTGTTCTGCATCCGCGGCGGGGGAATACACCCTCCGATAGTTAGCGCTATACCACAGTGAACGATCGCGACCGGTGTATCAGCTAGCAGTGTGCGGTGCAACCGGCGTGATCACTCAAACCACCAGAAAGAGAGAGAGATGCAAAGACCGCAACGTTCGATTAGCTCCGCCGTACATACGTGACAGCTGGAAAAAACCAAGAAGCGATCGGTATAGTGAAGGCGCTCTCGAAACGCGGCCGTAACCCCTACGTTCGCTCGTTTTTCACCATTACAAAGGTTGCGGAGGAGGCGTACTTCGTATATGCCACTCGGCGCCACTCGCACGGGAGCATAGCAACGAGTCTTTATAACGCACCTCGGTAAATGTAAGTAGTCGTGCTGCGAATGCCATTTCACGTCTAACACAGTGCGTGTAGCTTAGGCAGAACAGGCGGAGGTGAAACGACGATGGTGACGTCCTTGTTCGATGCCGGTTGGCATCGAAGGCAAGAATTGTATGAGAGACCGTTTTGATGCAAATAACCAGCACGAACTTGTCAGCCGACGCAGAAACAAGAGTACACGTCGGTCCCATTTAAAGGGACCGTGAAACACCTCCGATAAACACGTTCACCCTTACCTACGCGCCTGGAAGCACTGCGAAAGCTGCAGTTATCGCCAGCACGGAGCGGCACTGCGTGGTTTGCTCGTCGCAGTAGATCCTCCTTCCGTTGCTTTGCTTTTGTGACGATTTCTTTAAAGTGGCTACCGAATGCGTTTATTGCTGCAACTGAAAGAAGCCGGCCAATAGCCGCTGCACCTCTTAAATGACGTCATCAGAGCGATCGAAGAGTGGCAAGACCGGGAAAGAGAGAAAAATCTTCCAAGCAAGTTTCAAAGTTATCTGATAGGCATAGAGCAGCAATTTTTGGCTGAGGTAGTTTGTGAACCCCTATTCTAAGCACTGGATGTGTTTGGTGACTATGTTCTGAAAGCATTTAAGCTTTAGAAAAAAGTTGAGACGGTGTTGCAGGGCATTTTTAATATATTTTGCCTATTCATATTTATGCCCTTGGGCGATTTGGAACTCCACAGAAAGGCGGTAGCAGTCACCAGAACATCTGATTGGGGTCAGTGTACGGTTGGGCATGAATCATACTGCCTGGAATAGGAATAGATCCGGAGACATTGTTCTTTCAGCAGAGACATCAACGGTCCCGACATTCAAGAAATCGAATTAAATAAAGAGTTGGACGCAAACCGGCCTAGTCCAGAACCCACATAACAAGGATCTAAAACGTGCACAGACCCAGGAAGTTCATAAACAAAAAGGCGTTTGAGCCGAAACATCTTTATTTTTTTTTTTTGAAATTTATGTGGTCGGTGCACGTTTGTATTTGGTGTCCAGAAATCGAATTAAGTGACAGTTCCGAAGTGCTGCGCGTACACCACCGATCCTGGACACCGGCAGCACGGCTTGACGTGCGTGCTTTCAAGGCCGGACCACCGAGGGCCGGGTCAAGTGGGACGATTATTCCCGAGCACTCTCCCAAAAGGTGTATTGAGAGAGCGAACGAAAGACAGAGGCACGAATCGCGTGTGCGACTCGCGACGCAGGTTCCCGCAGTGGCGTGCGACAGCGAACGACAGATCTTACGTCTGCCCGCGCCGAAGTCCGAGACTCTCGGAAGCCTCGAAAGAGAGAGAAAAAAAAAAAAAAGCACTATGGGGCCTTGCGAACGGCCGTGGACAGCGGTGCTTTTCAAAAAAGCCCACCAATTATCGACGCGGCGGTACGGTCAGACAATGGACCGTATACGCTTTCTTCAAGGACGCACGCGAAGTGAACACCGAGACAAGCACCAGACAAAAGGAGAGACAGCCGCGAGTACACTTGTTAACCAGACCCCTTTCTGCGGCGTTTCTTGCCGACGGCGTCTAGTCTCAGATGAGCGGGAACGCGCATTAGTGGGCCAGGCAAAAGGTTGTTAGCGCTTTCTCAAGCTAGAGCGAGAAACGTTCAAGAATTGAAAAAAAAAAAAAGGGACGGAAGCGGTAAACGGGAAGGGGGGCGGGTATTGAGCTTGAAGTTGCCGAGTATTATGTTGGGCGCTATCGAGAGGCCCAATAGCTTGACGTAATTATCACCACTAGTTACAGGGGAACGGTTGTGTAACCAAGTCGCCTAATCTATTCGTGACACCGCACTAGCATAAACATTCGAATTCGGGGTGTCCCATACAGAGGTATACAGTCTGGACGTACGAGGTAATAAATAATGCCGCAAACAACTTGTGGCTATATACACTGGGCTCTTTAACGTTCTGTCAGTTTCAGAAAAAAAAAAAAATGCCCTAGGGAACACTGACACTACTTCCTCTTGCAGATTTTTTTTTAGTGTATAGAACAACCAAGAACGCGGCTGTTGCAGCCGTATGTAATGATCGGGCAAGTCTTGTACCCACGCCTGGATATCAAGAATCTGACAGTCTCGTGTCTTGTTTTTGAAGATACATCGTCTACTTGTCGAGTCTAACAGACCTGAGTCCGTGCTGTTGGGTAGGTGACGGGCCACGCTGGAATGTGATGCGTTGGCCGCAGCGCGTCTGCATACGCAGAGCGCGGGGCAGGAGATTACAAGTAACAACGCATCAACATTTTTTTCCCGCATTTTGACCATTGACTACTGTGCGGCTCTCAAAACTCATCGCCCCCTCTCCTTATCACTGATCTGATTTAAACAATATGCGTTAAGCCCTGTTAAAATGACAAACATTTTTGTTCTTTACTGTGTGGTTGTATGCAATTTTGTGGCATTCTGTCCTTTATCCACGCCCGCTCATCCTGAAATCCAAGTATATGGCGACTTAATCGACGAGTATCTAGTATACAGCGGCTCTGTTTTTATAAGGCCGCCGCACTATAGCCTCTGTCTAACACTCCGACGATTTTCCGTGATCTGGGATTCTACGTCAAGCACGCGACGTTTTTTTTTGTTTTGTTTTTTTTTCGCGTCATCAGTCACCTAACTTGACAGTACGAAATTCAGGGATGTCCGCGGCCTAGACGCCACCGCTTTATTTTGGGCGTCTTTTCAAGCTGGTCACACACACAAAAAAACAAACAAACGAAGCACGTGATGCTCAAAATGTGGCAACCTCCGCTGCATGCGATGTTTAGGCGCAACAAAAACAAGTGACAAAGGATATTTATACATAACGAGAGCGAGAGGGGTACCCGGAGGCGACCAATCGAGGGTGGTGCGGCTGCCAGACCGGCGGGGGACCTCAACGAACAGAAATAGGGGAATACAGAGAACCGACAGCTGGCCCGACCTGTCGGTTCAACGAGAAGAAAAAAGGTTGAGTGCCAATTATTTACGATATCGCGGGCAACCGCTTAGAAAAGTATAGAAGAACCTGACCTGACAGTGTCAAGCGCCACTTCTTCGGCTCCTGTCGCGCCCCTGAAGCGCGAAGGAGACATCCTCGCACGCACGCACAGGCAAACACACACACCCAGGTCGGCGCGGTTGACGCATGCCCCGTACGTCTTCGAAAACGAATCCGCGGCCCACAAAACCGCGAAGAAAAAGGCGCCACCGCGTCTTCTCGTTTGCACGTGTTTCATTTTTTTACTAATATTATTATTGCACGTCTACGGCATTTAACCCTCATCACGGCTCCTTTCTTTTTTCTAGGACCCCGCCATCGGCGTCCCATACCTGTCGGTCGCGCAACTTCTGCTGAGACCGTTCACGTTTTCCTTTCCTCTTTCTGGCAAGACTCTCAGTACGTGTCAGTTCGTTTTTCGCCGCCCGACGCTGTCTTTGGACGGGGGAAAAATCCTTCGCCTCTCTCTGCGCCACTCTGTCTCACGCGCGTGCGCTATTTAGCTGGCAGAAACGCCCGCGAAGTGAATGGACGTCGTGGTGGTAGCTCCACTCAAAAGGCGACGCATTCCGAAGCGTCAAGAATCGCCAGATTCCTCACCCTCACAGAAGAAAGGGAAGGGGGTGAGGGGGCTTTCCAGGGTAACCGAGGCGGCTCTAGCCTGTCCCGAGGGGCTTCAGCCGTGGTCGTGGGGCGCGCGATGACTGCCCCGACGACAGCGGTCCGCGCGGTCTAGCTCCTTGACTCGACCCCTCCTCCTTCTCCTCCTCTTCCTTGGATGTCTTAGCGCTCGCTGTAAAGACGGACTCCCCGCTCGCGGAACTCAGACCCCACCTGGAAGGACGGCGTCCGCACGTGGCTCGCGCGTGCCACTCGGGTGGGGGCCTGTACGGCGGCCCGCGTCAGCGCTTGTGTTTGCCACGCCTGACGGGGCTTCCGTGAGAATATCCGAACTGCGCGCGTGGGAGTATTACTGAGGATACCTGTCGAAATATTGACGCCTGCGTCAGCGTCAGCGCGGTGTCACATTCGAGTCTCTCCGTGTTTCCGCAAGAGTCGCGTAATTATGAAGCGATTCTTTATTCCGGCGCCGCCTGTTAGTAAAACTCTGGAGTCATGGTCGCGCTGCAAAAGTGATATGCTTACGATTCCTTTAAAATAGTTTGTTATACGAGCCCAATAGAACGGCACCAAACAGATAGCTATATATGCTAGTCCGCATAACGCCTTAATTACACAGTGATGACAATTGCTGGCCGTGCCATGAACATGCGCTATTTACGACACTCCGCGAGACTGCATTCCACAAAGCATGTGTTAGCACACATTGGTACCTTCTGTCTTCAATGGTGTAACTTTCTAAGACGCAACCAAATGTTGCTTTGCGAATCCTACGTCACGTCCATACTTCCTTCCGTCCGATGACGACTGGCTGCCAGCGAGCTCGGGGATCTAAAACGTGCTTTTCAAGTGTGTCGCTGGTGAAATGTTTTTAAAAGTATACAGGACTAAAAAAGTAAACCCAGTCCCAGCAAGTGGGAAATATGCTGAAACAGCGGAGACATTTCTTTAAGAAGATTCCGTTTAGCTTCGGGTTCCTTCTTCTCCGTAATGCTAGAGTAATCTTATCGTCTCATTGTAACATTATTTGTTTCAGGATAGTTCCGGTAAAACAACAGTTACAGCCGTTTTCTGTAACCATGCTCCATCCGTAGATGGCCACGTATTAAAAGAAAACAGTAATTCTGTAACGTTTACAACATCCCTGTGGACTTACTAATTAGGAGAAGCAAACGACTCTCCGTACAATGATAGAGTCGTTTTTACGGCTAATTTTCGTACAGTTTGTTTCGGGATACCACCAATAACAAAAGAGTCAGTTTCTGCAATCATACTTCCTCCATAGATGGCAATGCTTCACTGCGCAACAGGCAATGTGGGAAAGCCAGCTCACAAAAACCAAGCTTACGCCGATTTTTTAAAGTTGGTTTTACCTCTAAACACAAATGAGCTTCCAGAAAGACATTGCTTTTGCGGCAGTATAAGCCGTCGTATCAAAATACAAAGGCCCTGAGACCTTTTTCTTTATTTTTAGAATTTTTAACACGAAAGTGCTTTATTCCGGTATTCACGAAGATTTCACTTGGTCGTGTACGCCACGGAAGTTACGCCAGTACAACGAAGCAAGCGGCCTGTAAAGAATGCACCCCTGCAAACAGGAACTTCATGCGGGGAAGCAACCTTTAGTACTAAAGAGTACGTTATATTTTGGGTTGTTCATTTTCCGGTTTTATATTTTAACACGAAAGTGTTTTATGCCGGGATACACCAAGATTTCACTGACGTCAAATCTGTCACGGAAATGACGCCAGTACACCTTTGCCGAAGCGACCCACCAGCAGGACGTCGCTCGCCAAGCACACCCACAAGGCAGCCGCCGACCCGCAAGCCATGCTCAGCTGCAGATTTCGCTGCACATTTCACTTTCGTGTTTTTCGGATTCCTCTGACAGAGAAATCAGCCACAGTTTTTTTTTTTTTTCAATACTGGGAACCGGTTTTGTCGGGGCGGAGGAACGTGACACGATACCAACAGAGGCTGTCGTCAAGGCCAGCGCTATAGAACGGCTTCGCTGTTAAAAAAAGGCGGAAGTAACTGAAGGCGTGCTTGACCAATCCCATCGCCCGATAATAGTACAAAATATCAGCATTGAAATATGGACAGGAGGCTACAATATTAGGCCTAAGGGGGGCAGAACGAGACATTTCAAAAATAGAAACTGGAGCCGCAAAACACAAAACACTCCTGTCCGAAACGCGGCAACGGAAATACGGAAGAAAACAGCGAAGGAGAAACCTGGAAAAGAACAAACAAGAACTCCAAGGAAACCGACGCGGGTGACAACAAATTTCAAACTGAAGAGAAGGCGACGGAGAGCCAGGAGTAGACTCATTCTCCATCCATGCTGCGTTCTCTCGCGTCCGCCGAGTGGCGTTCCCTTCGGAGCGCAGCCTCCAAAACCTGTCACGAAGAGAGCTCGCCGAGCGTCACTCTTAATTGCGATTTGGAATGAAAATCCCCGGAAGCATTTCCTCTCTCTGCCTCCTCAGCTTCCGTTTTGTGTTAATTTCTCTTCCGGAGCCCACGCCTGCATTCTCGCCCTTTTCCTCTCCCGGCGTCTTCTTGGCAGTTCGAATGCTACAGCCGCCTCACGGCTGCGTCGGTTCGAACGCCGGGCGCAAATATAGTTTCAGGGGAATCGAGGCCGGTGCGGCGCCAGCGCCACTCGCGTTCTTTCTTGACATCCGCGACCCGCTAGAAGGCGCCGAAACCAAAAGTGGCTCACTCTGTGGCGGCTCTGTCTGTTCGTTTTACTGCAAGGCTAGCGTGGTGTTCCCCCTCAAACATTTTAAGCGGAGCTTATATGGCTCGTGTTCCATGTATTGTCCGTGCTTTCGAACGAAAACTCCCAACGCTGCACGTATGTTTGAGGCGCAAGCAGTTTAAAACGAGATGTCCCAGTGCCTGTGTTATTAGCACGCAGTAACCACGAAGGTCCAACGGCGTTCAGTGATTTGAACCCGAAGCTCGTACGTCTTATGCGTTTCATCACTTCGATGCGCGTCTAGTTTTACTACTTACAATAATCACTAATAATGAGTATTGCTATTTAAACGGATAACTGGAATAGATAAGCAATAATAGGCGCCATTTGCAAGATCATAAAAACATGACTTAAGACGTCGAGTTTTCACGTCTCATCGCCTGGATACGCATTTTAAGTAAATCGGTTATCAACACTCGCATTTTCAGGATCAGTAGAGTCAAAGTAAAAGTGTGTGCATGTATGTATGTATGTGTGTGTGTTTCCTAGGGACGACCGCCGTATACGCTCAAGAGAAATACAGTTTGCCAATACCTATTTCGCCTACGTTCACTGTCACCACTAGCGTTGTGTTACCTAAGATGAAGAGAACGCTTTCACCATGCTTATTTATCATTACTTAAGATTTATTCATATTTATTTTTATCCACCCGCCCAAGCTTTGTGACTGTAGTTCCTCAAGCATTTTTTGCCGGTGTTCCGCAGACTCGCTGAGTAAGACAATATTGTCCGCAAACCTCAAATGGTCCAAGTATTTTCCGTTTATCCGTAATCCTGCGTTGTCCCAGTCAAGCTTCCCGAATATCCCCTCCAGACACGCTATGAACCGTTTTCGCGAGATGGCATGTCGGGAACTTTTCGCTTTACTTGTGAAGGATTACCCTGCCCGTACATCCATTACATATGCCGTATAGGCGTCTTAGGTAGGTATCCTCTATTCCTTGCTCTTTGAATGCTTCCAGCACTGCTGCATTGCTTTTTGAATCAAACGCGTTTCCGTAGTCTATAAATGCCACGTAGAATGGCTTATTATACCTTGCGGATTTTTCTATCACTTGACTGACGACATAGACGTGATCCATTATTGTGTATATTTTCCTAAACCCCGCCTACTCTCTGGATTGTTGGAAATCCAGGCTGTCACCTATGCGGCTAACTGTAACTTCAGTAAGCAGCTTGTAAACAATTGAGAGCGGGCTGACGGGTCTGTAGTTCTTAAGGCCTTTGGTGTCCCCCATCTTGTTAATCGGAATTATGTTGGCGTTTTTCCAGGCTATAAGCCCTTTTAAAGTCCTGAAGTATTCTGAAAAGAATGCAGAAATTTTTTGTACTACAATATCTCCGACCTCTTTTTAAAAATCCATGATTATACCGTCGTCACCAGCAGCTTTTTCTTCTGTTTATGCCCTTGAATGTCTTTACTTCGTCTTTGGTTATAGTGAGGTATAGTGGGCTGAGCTTGTACAGTTAACAGTTTCCCTTGGCCTAACGTCGCTGGGATAAAACCTGGTGTAAAATGATTCCGCTACTTTTGTTATCTCGTCTATGTTTTGCGTAACGTTACTCTGCTCTATTGCTGCTTTCCCGATCTCTCACATCCACTTCACTGCATTGTAATCATCCCCACCTGGCGTAGCAAGCACTGCCGCTAGCAGAGCTGACCTCTCCATCCCACATTAAAGAGTTCTCTCTCACTCTCTCTCTCTCTCTGCTCGTCTCTGAGTGCGTAGGTTCTGTCTTTGCCAATAGCTAGCTTCCCCTTAGTTGCTTTTAAACCTCTACTCTCCAGAGTTTCTTCGGTCACGGTCATGTCGAACGCGCGGTTTCGGATTTCGTTCGTTTTACTTGCATTCATAAATTTTGACGGCTCCGCCAATTCAATTTGGCTCACAGTACTCCGCAGTATCATGTTCTTACGCTTCGCAATAAGTCCCCTGGTTTTATGAGATAGTTTCCCAGGTTGATTATTCGCCTACAATATTAACTGCGCGAACATACTTCGCATTCCACTTAATAATCCGAGTGTGGTCACTTCCGAAAGAACTCCGATGACTCTGAAAGCTGCACAATTTTTTAAAAGTATTTCATTCAGTAATTTCTTCTCTGTATCTTTTGGTGAGGCCAATGCACTGGTGCGTTTCCCTTTTCCGGGGTTGGAGTCCGCGTGCGTGTTCTGCGCGCGTGTTCTCGTCAACCGCCCCAAAAACTGCGCCAAGCCGGGGCGCCTATAAACGTCGCGCGTCACTCAGCGACAACTTGTCGCTCGCTGGCACGCGAGACAGTTTTACGTCGCTTTCGTTAAAAACCCGACGCCCTCACTCGTTATAAGCGCGCGCGTCGGGATCCGGGAGGACCTGTCGGCAGCCGACACTTTGCGGCTCGTTCCTCGAAATCCTCGAGAAAGAAAGAAAAAAAAAACAGAGGAAACCGAGTTAAAAGCAACCACCAACCGCGACAGGAGGAGAGAGCCAACTCGAGAAAGGAGCGCTCGGGCGGTTACTTTCATTTGTTTTGGGGAAAGACGTGCGCGCCCGCGTGGTGGTGGCGCGCTGACACTTTGGCGAGCTCGTCACTTTTGAACGGCAGAAATGCAAACCACGCGGCCAACGCGTCACCTCGGAAGGACACGTAGCCCAGAGACATGTCGCGCCGCGAGACGCCGCAGGCGTGACGTCGCTGAGAATCAACCGCTAGGCGAAGGTCGAGACGAGAGGCTCGGTTTTCCGCGCCCGCGTAATACGATTGTAGCGGGGAACAACAACAACAACAACGACGACAACGATGACGACGACGACAACAACAACAACAACAACAACAACAACAACAACAACGATGACGACGATGACAACAACAACAAGAACAACAACGACGACGATGACAACAACAACAACAACAACAACAACAGCAACAACAACAACAACGACGACGACGACGACGATGACGACGACGACAACAACAAAATTCGGCTGATCTCGGTCTCCCTGAATTTAAATGACTCTCGGGATTTATAGATATTCCGCTATGACCGGTGTGTCTACGCAGCGTTAATAACCGCCCCCGTGTCGCAGATTAGCCGGCATCGTTCGCGGTGTTGACCGTGAACAAGAAATAGGCGTGAGGGAAAAAAATTCCGGTCAGCGCCACCTTGCGGTGCGCACTGAAACCCAAGGGATCGCAAGGCGCTGCCCAGCAGATGGCGCGCGAGAAGGAGCGGAAAGTTTTCACTGCTCGAAAAGTTTGCACGCCAGGCAGGCGGATACCCAAAGCGTTTCGCTTTTGGGATCCTCCAAACGTCCTCAAAATGTTTAACAGCGGAGCTGTGCTAGGGCTGGCCCTTACTACGGCGTCTGTTGGTATCATGTCAAGCACTCTCTGGAGCAGGTTACTCCGCCGCGCGAAAACCTGTTCTTAGCAAAAAAAAAAAAAAAAAACGCATAAAAACAAGGAAAATGTCTTAGGGCCTTCATATTCTGATATAGACGGTTTACAGTCAAACCCGGCTATAACGAACCCGGATAGAGCGAATTATGCTATATATCGAACAAAAATATTTCAGTTACGGAAATACATGGGAAACGTATTCCTTATAACGAAGTTAACATCCGATATATCGAACTGTGGGCGCCTAGAATGGCCGCCGAAATGCATGATCTCGGCGCGGCGATTGAGATGTGGATTGGCCGCGACCACGGAGCAAGAGCCACGACTGAGCCATTGCGCCTCGCACGGAGCGACGTGACGCCCAATACTTTCCGGAACTGTTTCCGATGCGCGGGACTCGCGACGGAACCCGCCCAGTCAGCGAGTGCGGACCAAGACAGCATGCAGCATCGGTGAACTGTGGGACGAGCTCGCCAACGTTCCCGATGTTGTCGCCAGTGAAATCCGTCAGACGCTTATAATGAAGCGCTTTCGGCCGTCGATGTGCTCCGCCGATGCTTCTTAGATTTTTGAGGACACGGACTCGGAACTGGTGCAAACAATGTTTCGTGTAGAGAATGCTATGCTAGTTGAAGCCGCCAAAGCGAAAGTGAAAACAAAAATCCCCCCCCCCTTTTTTTTGCAACGTGGGCAGTTAAGGCGGAAAGTAGCTTTGATACTTGCAATAAATTGATTATTTTGGTCTGGTAATGGCTACTCTAGTGTGTTCGTTTCTGCATACGCGGATGGCGGTGTTGGGGAGGGGGCGGGGGCTCTCGCGGATTGCGAACTCATAACAATAAGCTAGTTATCGGCGGGTTCGGCTATATCGAACTATTAGATATATCGAACTAATCGTGGTGCATATTGCAGTTCGCTATAAACGGGTTTGACTGTATATTGCCCTGAAAAGAAAGTCTACCACGCAATGCATTTGTGTTTAGGTGTGAAGCCGACTTTAATAAAAATCGGTGTAGGCTTGGTTTTTGTAAGCTGGCTTTTCCACACGAGGATTGCGCAGTGAAGCATAGCCACATTAGGAGGGAGCATGATTGCGGACAACGCCTCTAACTCTTGTATTAAGTGCAATGCACTTCTTAAGCGACCCTGAACCTGCGTCCACCGGCGATGTCCGCGCACGTGGAGATGGGCGCGCGCAGCCTGGCCGCTGACATGGCACATACCCACGTGGGGGATTGGCCAGGAATCTCCTCGTCTTCCTTGGCAACGGGGGGAGATGGGCGCGCGCTGCCTGGCCGCTGACATGGCACATACCCACGTGGGGGATTGGCCAAGAATCGGGCGTGAGAAGGGCTAATGCACCTGCTTAAAGGAGTACTGACACGAAATTTCAAAGCTGAGATCCGCTCTAGCAATCAAGTACAACGACAACACAAATAGGTGTCTGTGAATAAATGCATCTTTCTTTCTTTGTAGTTGTGTGTGTGTGTGTGTGATCTCTCTTTCGCGAACATTACCGAATCGCGCAAATTCAACTCGTGCATTCGCACTTTCACATTCTTCCCCTCGGGGAAATGCGGGGAATTTTACAAAAAGCATCCCCAAACAAATTATATGACAATTAGCCGCTACTCTGACTCTACCAGAACGCCGAGTTTCACTTACTTGTCTTGTTTAGTTAGTTCACAGTAAAGTTGTAAATGTTACAGAATTACTGTCTGCTGGCAATACACGGCCATTTACGGAGGGCGTATCTTTACAGGAAATGGTGGTAACTCTTGTTTTGCTGTTTGTTTCCTGTTTTACTGTTTGCTTTAGTGTATATTTTGTTTCGGGATAGTTATTCGGAAACAAAACATCTGAAAAAAAATTACCCCATCTTCCCGTAGGGGAACCCTGAGTAGTATGCGAAGCAGTCATGGGGTCGACTGGAGTTCCCATTAGTTTTCAGTTCGTCGTTTCCGTTGACGTTCAGCTTCGCGTGCCTTCGTTGTATCAGTAGCTTCTTGACGTAGTTTGAATGAGTGGAGGACATAAGGCGCGTTCGTAGCACATGCTCCTGTAACGGTTTGTAGCGCAGTGGGAAGAGCGCCACATACCTCCCGTTGCGGCCAGAGAGTCGTGGGATCGAAACCGGGCGCCGCGTAACTATTTCTTTTTACAGTGGACTGCGCTGACGTGAGCCCAAACGCTGACGGGGCTGAAGGGACGCGCATGCGCAGTAGAGTGCGGACGGCGGACAGCGACAATGAGGGAGGGAGGGACACAGCCCCGAGCATGAGATGCTTCGCATCTAAAATTAGTTCCTAGGACGGCTCTAGCATCAGGCACCACCTCAACTCGCTGGTCATTCTTCTTCAAAGAATAGAAGGGCATCTGAACCTCTTTACTCACGCGAATATTGTTCATTAGGTATTCACTAGTTATTCTTAAATAAACCGTTCGTCAGTTCGTAAGGGGCGATTCCCGCTTCGGGCGGAAAAAGTGCGTTACCTGACCATTGGAAACAAGTTTCGGGGAATGGAGCTTCGTTGGGTTGGATTATGAACAAAATAACTAATATGAAAGAACACGGGGAAAAGGTGTGGGAAGGGAGGAGACGCGCAC
Organism: Haemaphysalis longicornis; assembly: GCF_048455015.1. Taxonomy (NCBI): domain Eukaryota; kingdom Metazoa; phylum Arthropoda; class Arachnida; order Ixodida; family Ixodidae; genus Haemaphysalis; species Haemaphysalis longicornis. The sequence continues at coordinate 47,483,917 of NW_027526422.1, read as the reverse complement.
GATTGAATGACCATATTTTAAAATAATAGCATTTTTGTGAAATGACAGGATAACGGATATATCACTGAAACGCGCGATTAATTTTGTGCTTGTGCCAGGTGACCAACCTGCGCAAGCCACTATATATGCTCATATCGCTGGCTATATATTGCGGAATGCGAAAGGCTTTGAAGGAGGTTCATAAGGAGGAGTATGAGAAGGAGGAAGAGGAGGAGTAGGGGAGGAGGAAGACTTCTATTATGAAGTGTACGAAGTGTATGCAACTGTATCCTTGCAAACGCAGGTGCATTACAGCTCGAAACCGAAGGACCAAGGGGCACATATGCAGCTAACGAATGCTATTCGAAAGTTGCTTGCGTCCAATAGGGCGCCCCTACGAGGCACGGCTAAATCAGTGGGACAGACAACTACACCTCTTGATTTTTAACGTCTACGCGGCAGCTCCAACGGACCTGAATTATCACTTTATCCGGGATCTCCGAAACATTCCACGTTCTTAACAATGGTACGCAAAGCAGGCGCGCATCAGTGGTGTTAAGTAGCCTCTTCCCGACCGCGCGAAGGCGGAGGGAAGTGATAGAACTAGAGGTGAAGTGACATAGGACAGGCGGAGTCCTGTCCTGTGCTTGTCTTGTCTCACTGTGCCTGTGTTGTGTGACTTCATGTAATGTCTTGTCATTCACGGGGTCATTATGATAAGGCTGCAGTCGTTTGTTAGATGGTGATGATGATGGCGCTGGTGGTTGTCTCTGCAAAGAGGTAACACTTTTCTCTGTTCTTTCTCCAAGAGATGTTGGGCAACACGCACCGAAAAAAACAAACAAGAAAAACTGTCTAGGTCCCACCAATGAACTGCGGCGTTGCAGAAGAAGTTAAGGGCAGCGAAAAAAAGTATCGTCCCCATCTACACAATATATGCGCGAATAGTGTCACCCACAGAGACGTATATCATCCGCCGCATTGACATAGAGCGACTAACGCGGGTCGCATCGCAAAGGAGACGTTCGGGGAGAGAGCTTTATGGGAGCTGCCGTGGCTCGTATCACGTCATTTTAACCGCCACAAACTGAATGTAGAAAGAGCGAGGGAGTGAAAAAGGGTTCCTTGACTCTTCGTAGCAGCGACAAGAAAAAGAAAATCCAGCCGTGCATTACATCGTGAGCCGCACCCCGAGAATAGGCTGTAACGAGGTGCCCGCAGGGGTAAGGCCTCTTCCCTCGTCGGTATATTGTTTAGCCACTCCGTATAACCGGGCTTATCGAGGAAAGAAGAAAATGCGGCCGCGATGGAACGGTGCGCGACCGGCCGCTGCTGCCCATTTTGCGAGAGAAGAACGAACGAAGTGCCGTGGCTACTTTCGTTTACCAAGATCGAACGCCTGAATCTCTCGTTGGCAGCAGCGAACACGTGTGCAGGCTAGCGACTGTGAGGCGGGGGATGTGTTTTGCGATCCTATAGCTGCGCATTTCGCGCCTGCCTCGCCGAGGAAAATTGCAAGCGGGAAAATGCAAAAAAGGAATCAAAAGTGGACGATTTAGAACGGATAGCGTAGGGGCAAGGGTAAAAAAAAAAAAAAGGAACGAAAAACAATGTAAGCGTCACGGTGGGCAAAACTGGAGAACATGAAAGCTGCGCAGGGGATTCATCTATGCATACATTGCTTCGCTGCGAGATAAATTGCCGGAGCGAGCGATATAAAACGACCGGAGCACGAAAAACAGCAACGCCGGGATGGAAAATATAATCGTAAGGAGAGAGAGAGAGGGGGGGGGGGGGGGGGGAGGTGCACGGAAAAGCCTCATTTTGTGTTTGAAACAATCACGTACGCGGAAGCTATGGCATACCTGTTGCACACGGATCTCTCGATGCGGAATGAAAATAAGCTCTACATCGCTCGCGCAGGGAACGGCAAAACAGTATAGACCACCGCGAACCTCCTCACATACACACCCCATTGGCCGAGCCCTCGCGTGTCCATAAGAGCTCCGCGAACAGCGAAAACGGCCAGGTCAAGCAAAACAGCAAACAAATAAACAAGATCACGGAGGGAAGAAGTAAAGGAGGGGTGGTGGTGAGGGACTGTTAAAGGAGGACCATTACTCAAGTGCTTCTTCTACGCCTTTCTCATCCCCTCTTCTCTATTTTCTATACACGCCTGTACGCACGCGTACACACATACAAATACGCAGACCCAACAAGCCCTCGCGAGATCGAGAGGAACGGCGGAGATGTATATTCTCCCGGAAAAGTTGCGCCGCTTTTCGGCCCGTTCTTTTGTACGCCTCTCCCGTGCCCGCGTCTCTTCCTTCCCCCCTCCATTTTCCTCGAGAGTCGAGCAAGCCCGGCGCATGCGCGCCAGGTCGTCGTCTATCGGGGCGCATCTAAGTTGCTAAACGAGATGACCGCGCCGCCTCCCGAAAAGCGCGCGCTCACCCCGCGGGAAATTAATCAGCCATTCTTCCTTAAGCACCAATTTTCATTAGGTATTTTAAGAAAGCCCCGCTGAATGGCACGCGGGAAGCCAGAACGCAGGTGTAGCCATGCGGGCATACACACCCGGCCTTTGGTATGCGCGCGGCGGACTGCTGCGATACAAGCAACGCACGCACTTATGTTGGATCGCGGATGGGGCAGATGATGCCCACAACGCATCTTATCGTTTGAGCCGAGTGGACACCGTCACTTTGAGCAGAGAGTATCTTGTAGGAGCGTGCAGTATAACGGGCCATACAGAAAGACAGAAAGAGCGACGCGACCTGAACCCGCCTTCACCTTGTACGTATCGCGTGTGCGCGGCGCTAATACCCGTTCGCCATCGCGGAGAACATTGTAGCCGGTGAGACGGGAGCGTAGTTTCCAAAGCGAGCTACGAGACCAGAAGGAAACCTGTGTGGAACTGAGCTCCGCAACTATAATACGCATAGCTTGGAGGCAGGCCGACAGGAGGGCGGGCGGGTAGATCGACCCGCCGATGTTACCTACGAGGTCAGGGCGGGTCACCGCGCCGACCGTTCCGAGAGCGACGCTAAATAATAAGCCAGGAACGAGTAAAGAAGCCCCGGCAAGCGTCAATTACGAAATCATTTCGAAGATAGAGTGCGTTTTCAAGAACGTCGGCCTCTTATGAGGTCAAACTTCCCCCTCCAACCTTCCTCGGCGTATTCCGCGCGCGAACGGAGCGGCCAACGCGATGGGCCGAGCGCTGGACGAAAATGTTTGCCGCGCAGGGTGCGTGTTGGGTTCGAGCGCAGCGCAGCGCAGCGCGTGAGCATTGCCGAGAAGCATCCGACGTAGACGCACTGGGGTACACGGCTCCACCTGAATACGTAACAAGCTGAGGCCGCGTTGCCCGACTTGCTCGTGACCGCGCGCTCTCCTTACTTCATGCCCGAATAAAGTGAAGCAGCAGCCCGGTACGAAAGACGAAACGAAAGACTATTAAGATTTCACGGTGGTCCGGCTCTCTATTTTCCTTTGCCTCCCTCCCGCCCCCTTTTTATGCTATCCGACGCCGTAGACTTCAGACAAAGCCATTAGCCGTGCGCCGCTGATGCGGACACGACTCGGGGCTTATTAAGGTCCGCGCAATCAGCTGGCCGTGATGCGTACTCGTGGGTGATGTATAGAGATGCGAAGGCTTTTTGAGCTCGTTATCATACTGTTTGTGCGGAATATCAAAACTTCGTAGGGTATAACTGAGAACGGTTAGCTGCGTTGCTCGGATTCGGAGGGCACGCGCGAGGAGCAGGTTGTTTTCTGTGGAAGGGTTGAGCTTGCCGAAAATAAAGCGTTGCTGACAGAAAAAAAAAAGAAAAGAAATCTTCTTCGCGCGCGTGACGTGCGCGTAGATCGAAACCTTGTACGTGACTTCGGGTACAAAGTGCGTAAAGTAACCAAGCAACACTAACGCATCCCGCCAAGATTGCACGGTTTAATTTTTGCGGATTACTGTTACTGGATATCTTGCTAATGACGCCTTCATTGCTGAAATAAAGGCTGTTCTGCTCAGTTTTTCGGCTGTAATTTCTGGGGAACTCGGTTCTGTATCGAGACCACCGATTACTGTCAGGTTTTAGAATGTTTACCTCGTTGTTGTATTCTTCGGCAATAGCTTCACTATAGCTACAGGTGGCTTGTTTATACTGCGCGATATAGTGCGTCTTTGTGTGCGAGTCTGAGTGTATGTATGTGCGTGCGCAGTGTGTGTATGCACGTGCAGTGTGTATATGTCCGTGTCAGTGGGTGTGTGCCTCTGAGAATAGCCGTACCGTATGCTGACTGGCGTATGTGTATCTACGCGCACAATAAAAAGAAAGGCATGAGAAATAGCTGCCTTTGAATCGGCAGGAATGGCGCACTCAGTCGGCGAAGTTGTTGTCATGGGAAGCAGTTAGCATAAGCTCAGGGTCAGGGAATGAATGGGAGACAGGGAAGAAAGTTGTCCACACTCTCTTTTCACGGCACTCAGTTGTAGTTAACAGTTGTCACTCCATGTTCTATGTTTACACACATTTCTCCCCACCCCCTTTCTTTTTTCTGGCGAGAAGCGCTGTATCCCAAAACCGCCGTTTCTTTCCCCCATTCTCCTCTCACGAGTCGGGGATATCGACTATGAAGACGCAAGTGAAAAGCACAATGTACGATTTAACACACCATAATCGGGTTTATCGAACCGAAGTCGATATATTCATTATAAAATAAGTAATTGTTAAAACTGAGCATACAGAGAAAACATCAAAACACATCCACTGTGGCGTCACTGAACCAGTTCTCGAAAAGGCCGCAAGACCGCTCTCGGTGTCTACTCTCTCCTATGGAGATTTATTAAGGCTGCGTGGCTCCACGAGTAGAACTAGCTGTGCATTGAAGTCCCCCCCCCTTCCCCCCTAATTGAAAGAAAAGTGACTTCAGTTGTCTTTTAATAAACACAATTTCAATTCATTCGGTGCTCTCCGCAGCCGCATCGAGTCAGGATAGGTGCGTCCCTGAGTAGAGCAAAAACCTATTCCAATTCATGCATCCTTCGAGCAGGCACCTAGGTAAGCAGCCCGGGTTGGTTGCTCGGAAAACGCGACTTCCTACGCCCGTCCGCAGACCCCCGCGAACGTATACGTACGAGAAAGATTACCCAGCCTATTTTCCCGCCCGGTGACCGATCATTACGAGTTCGCCAAGATTGATTTGGAAGATTACCCCCGCGATATACCGAATGCTTATACTATGTCCTTACACTCTGCATGCGCTAAGAGCGAGCCGATCGCTTTTGTTTTTGCACGATAAGAAAGAAAATAGAGAAAAACAACTTTACGAGCAACAAGCTCACAGCGTCCGGCGATCGCTCGATCAACCTGTTCGAGCAAAACAAACCAGCTCCGCCGACGGTATACCCACCCGCAGCTCGTTTTCCTGATAGATTTAGCGAAGCGGACGCAGTAGAGCACAGCACCACCCCAAGCAGAGCAGATACTACTGCGTTGGTGACGGACAGCGCAAATTGTTTCCTGCTAGACACCCGGCCAGAAATTACGCTCGGCTCGTTATACGTCTTCTGCCACGATGCTGTCATGGGGGCATGTTCAGAGCATGGCAGGGCGAGGCATCGCTCAAACCAGCAACGAACCAGCGCCAGCGCCTCGGTCGTCCAGACACTGCAAAATAGCTCCGTGCCTGCCGTGAGCGAGCCGTCGTCGCGAGCGCGACGTGTACGTACACCTCTTCTTCCATCCTAGTTTCCCAAAGCGGGTTAACACGTGCGATGAGGAAAGGGACCCGCTCTTTACGCCACCGAGGAAAACATTCGGCGGCGTCGCCCGATGTGTCATGAGTGGCTGCGGCTCCTTAGCGCGTTCTCCATCCATCACGCGATGATAGCCAATCTGCGGACGCCGCGCTTGCGACATTCTCGTTTTCAAATCGATCAGGCTTGATCAAGATTACGCATCTTTTAGAACGCTGCCGACCCTTCTCGGGAGCCTGAGCTCGAAGTGCCGTTCTTGAGAACGCCGCGGCCGCCCCGCAGATTTGCGAACTCGAGAACAGTGGCTGCAGCTCTTTGGTGTTTCCTGCCTGCGCTTGTACGAAGCCTGTTGAAACTCGTCCATCTAACCCTTGTTCGCTTCCTTTTTTACGGTTTCAAGTTTCAGAAGCAGGCGGAGTTGCGCTAAATAGGTCCGCGTATAACGGAAGAGGGGTGTGGTTATGAGGGGGGCGCGTTTGGAGTTAAAAATGCGACCTGCTTGACGGCTTAAAGAGGTGTTGTGCGTGCAGAGTATACGGCGTTGTTTCTTAATTTTCTGCGCCGAAACAAGGATCGCAAGAAAACAAAGAGCCCTCGTTACGGACTAAAATTTTTTTCTACGTGCTTTGGATTTCGACATGCAGCGTATTTTTTTCTTGAGAAGCTTTTGGGCGAAAGCTTAGGAGTTTCACCAGCGACTCAAGAGACCCCGTATACCTTTAACCAGGGCCACTCGTATATGGTTGTTCTCAAGGAAGCGTTACTAAGTCGTGGTCTACATCATGATCGTCACTGCCCCCACCACCACCATCATCATCATCATGGCCTCTCCATCATCATTACGCAGGAGTCTCCCACTGACTTCCAACTGCGCCAATTCCGAGCTCTCCAAATATATTTTTGGCCGAATATGGATTTCTGGGCAAGTTGGGGTGGCAATGTTGAATGCCCTTCAAAAATCGCGCCGTCATTCTATGCGGAGTAGCTCCAAAGAGCTATCAAAACGCTTCTGCGGCCGTTCCGGTATCTGTAGAGGAAAATACCGTCAACTATATAAAATATGTTAAATGCTGGTCAGAGGATTGTGATGACAAAAAGAAACAGTCATTACACATTTGCACAAAACATCGTACTGTCAAACAAGACTGCCAGCCTGTTGAACGTAAAGGTTGTTATCTCTGCGCCTAATGAACTGCATCAGCTGTGTGAGATAACTAACCCCTGCCGCGAAGCCCCGGTGCTGTGTGCAATGCAGCAACGTGCACCTTTTGTGGAATGCGCAGTCGGGGTGGTGCAGGATGTTCAATACGGGAAGCACTACATCAGCCTTGCCGACCGCTGACTAAACGACCCACTTTTTAGAGAGCAGGTCATTAGCAACTACCGGAATGGTCATTTGATAGTTCACTGCCCACGACTGTGAGTATACGTGTCATTGTTTGAACCCCGCGTTGTACGAGTGAGACCTACAGAGCAAAATGCAATACAGGTACCCAATTAAAGCAAGGAACCCTGCGTGAGTGTGGCATCACTTTGTCTGACAAATAAGGAGTCAACATCTCATCCCAGTGCTTCAACTTGGCAGAACTGGCAGTGAGAGTGCGATAATGGTGTAAACATTTACATGTGCGTTTTGTTAGAATAAACCTCCCAGTAAAACCGTCGTTACAACGCAGTCCTCCGGACAGGAACCTGCCCTGGTTAAACGCTGCGCTTCGTTAGAAAGGGTATGATTTGTTTTCTATGCACTACACTGGGCACCACGAAACAGTCGAAATAAAGCGAAATTTCGAATGAAGAGATTTCGTTGTGCCGAGGGTTTATAACTGCGGCTGAAAGTTCGCGCTATGTGGGGTCAGTTCTCTCCTCTGTCCATGTTTGTTTGTATGAGGTATGAATTTTCTATTCTACGCCGTAAAAGTTGTTCATCCCATCCCTCTACCGACTCAGCTGTCTCATACTTATATCCCAACTTTAAGCCACCATACTCTCTAATTAATTAACCCTCTGAGGAATTCTGAAGCTAAGCCTAATTGCTGGAAGGCGGCCGCCGCGTGACTTTACATCCCTTAGCTGTGTGTGTTGTGGGTGCACGAAAAGAGAAGGGGGAGGGAGGTAATTAATTTATTTTGCTTTTTAACAAACTAACAACACTTCTCTGCAACTTAGAAGCAGGCAATGACGTTTCCTCCACACGTTATGAATGGCAATATTTCGGAAATATTGCGGTTCTGCTTAATCATGCTCGCCGGTCTATCCGGGACGTGGTGGTTTTGTAAGGACCTCGTCACGATTTGATGCGAATCTAGTTTCTGAGCGCGGATAAGGAGGAAAAAGGGACAAAAATTATCCTCGGCGGCTTCTTTACTCGCTTACGAGAGCGCAATCCGAAGAGCGTCTTCCGCGCGGCCAGGAAAGCCGGGAGCCACGAAAGCCGAAGATGAGAAATGGATTCGTCACGTTTTCTCTCGTCCTGCCACGATTAACCCCGGGGCGCTGAGCACAAGCGCGGCGTTCCTAACAAAGTTTGAATAATATGGAGCTAGAACGAGAGCAAATTACCGTAATTAGCAGAAGCTAAAGGAAAGCAGATAAGAGATAATCGACCGCACACAGGTGATAAATGAATGTCGCGCTGAATTAAAAAGCCGATACGTCTGAAGGAAGGGGAAATGCGCTTTTTCCATGCGCGTAGAGGAAAATAGTGGGGAAAGAAAGCGGTTACACGTTCCAGTCACGTCAAGTTTTCCTATAACTGGACAGAAAGGCAGGCCCGCATCATGAAGCCCTCTGGGTTCCGGACGTTGATTATTACGACCGGTTTCAGCAGCTAATGCAAAGTATCTCTTATTAATAACATTACACGCGTTCGCCTCGTTATTTGTATCGTTATTGAGATGCGCTTGTAATTATAATCTCCAGCACTTCTTTCCTTTTCTCTTTCTTTTGAGGTCTCAAAATTTTGTTCAGAGCTCATTTTAGGTGAGCTGCATTGCCGTGAAGCAAATTTCGAACGCTTGCAATCCTCTACCCAGCTTTCCACCAAGCGCAGCCTCCAGGTAATGGTTAACTACATTCCGCACGGACAAGCGCCGCTCAGTGGGGGTCACCGCGGCCAGCAGCGTTCTTCTCGAGGGGTTCAAATTACGCGCCCCCGCTCACACCTGGTAGCGAGTTCGCGCACGTACGGCAAAAGACGGCAGAGACTGGCCCCAGTGGTGTACTGCTAAGGGCTATCGGAGGGGCGCAACGGCGGCCAAGTGGCGCCGGGCCCCGTCACGCGTACGAGTCACGGATCCATTACCACGTGCGAATTGCAGGGCGCAGCGCCGATATCCGCGTATACGGGCCGAAAGAAAAGGAAATAATCGCCAGACTTGACCAGGAGCGCGGATAAACGCAAAATGCGAACGTGGGAACCGCTTCAAGGAAATGCGCGCGCCGGGTTAGCCAAAGGGTGAATAAAGGCGCGAACGGCAGCGTGTGTATACACAACGCCGGGCAGCGGCGCTAACGGGTAGGCCTTCGCGGTAGCCCGGTGCTGAAAGCCGGCTTTGCGGTGGCCTATGGTCAAGCGGCGCTGAATAAACATGGCTCGGCGGCGTACACCGCACGCGCCTCATCTGTACGCTGCGAGCGTCGGCGGCGGGAATTTCGCCCGAATCGCGCACCTACGAAACAAAGCGATGCGCGTGTGATTATATGCTTACTATACTGAAGCGACCGGGCCCTGCTTATCGGGCCCGCTTGCCTCTTTATACGCCAGTGCGGTTTGGAATATTTTGTTGGGGAACACTCGTTAAGTCGCAAGGCCGGTTGCGGAGCTGCAGAGCGCGAGGAAAAAGGCGTGTGATTTGCGGCCGGCACCGATACGCTATGAACTTATTTTCATCCGCATTCAATGCCGCCCGCTACACCTCCGAGCTTGCCGCAGCTCAAGTATAACTGCATGCATCGCCGTAATTGATGGAGTTTTTTTAAAGTGGGTTTCTTTATTCCGCCGAGTATGGTCACTCTGCCATATATAAAGGTAGCAACGCTGCTTTTGCCGCGCTCACGCTCATACAAGGCCAAAATGGGATGCGGGGGAAAGTGTATCTCCTGAGTACAGGTAAGAATTGTGGTAGTTCGTTTCGCGTTATTGTTGTCCGCGCTTCAATTTACGCGGTACGCTCAATTAAAGAGGACACACGAACGAAGCGGACATTGATCGATTAATTGTAGGGTTTAACGCGCCGACGAAACGGAGGCGATGAGGTGCACCGTAGTGGAGGGCTCCGGATTAATTTTGACCACCTGGGGAGCTTTAACGTGCGCCGAAATCACGTACACACGGGCGTTTTTGCTTTTAGCCTCCACCAGAAAAGCGCCCGCCGTGGCCAGGAATCGAACCCCTGTCCTCCTGCTCAGCAGCGCAACGCCTTAGCCACTGAGCCATAGCGGCGGGTAACGAAGCGGACAGTATACGAGCGCTCAAGCGTGATGTCCACTTTGTTCGTGTGTACCGCGCGCCGCGTAACTCAAAGCGCAGTCTACAACAGTATATCTTCTGATGCTTTAACAGAACGGTATCGCCCCCCGACGTCGCCAGAAGGAGGGAGAAAGGTGATGCGTAAATAATTGAAATCCCTGAAAGGTCACAATCAGCACTTCAAAACCTAAAATACAGAACGATAAAAGTAGAAAACAAGATGTCTGTCTGAGGGGGATAAGTACAGTTAAATAAAAGTGACGTAAAGACTGCCGGTGAACGAAAATGTTTCTTGCTTTCCCGCAGTTGCGTTTTTTCTCCTCTTAGTGTGGCATTTGTTTGTACTCAGCGCTGCCTCAGATATGCACCTCCTCCTCCTGGTCCTAATACCTATTCGTGCGTAAGTTTTTGTGTGTTTACGCCTAGGCATGCGAGCTTCTACTTTGGCGAAGCCAGCACGTTACGGTCTCTTGGAAAACGGCACGCGCTCGGGAGTTGACACACTATTTGCCCCATTGGTTCGCACAATGTTGGGGTGCTATTTCGGGGCCCCTCTATTATAAAGGCCACATGTCGCCTCCATCCGGGCAAAGATGAGAGCAAGATGGAGAAAAGGAGGGAGAGGGAACGCGCGGCCGGAGCGGCGAGCCTGGATAGACAAAAACAAACATCGCGACGACGCCGTGTGGCCTAAATTTCTTGAGAGGCCCGGGAGAAGAGGCCGCCAAGAGCAGGCATCCGCAGCCGAGGACGCACCGAGTCCGTGACTGATGAACACGGCGTCATCAGTGTGGCGTCGCCGTTTACGCAAAAAGAGATAACAATAGACGGAGGAATGGTTAATCCGGGAGACAGTCGGATATACGCGCTGATCTGAGAAGCATGTCCCGCAAGAGTATACCGGAGCAGCACGTGTGCGCTTCTCCTTGGTCGATGTGCAAGCGGACCATGCGCTTCAATGTTTCATTTTATCCCTGAAGATATTTTTGTGGTTCTCCCAAAAGCATTGAACATTGTTTCATATATACATTCCTATGCTGCGCTCCCCATGCACGTATGTGAAATAATGCATTCGGTTCGATAAATTACAGCTGTTGTAGATTGATAGTTTGGCGCGCTTTTTTAAAAAAATAACTTAGTCCATGCACTTGATGCTTTGGCCGTGTATATAATGTAACGTCCGTGGTGTGTTTCGGGCACCCGATTTGATACCAGAAATTTGACAAGAAAAGAAATGCCCATGAAAATAATTGCTTATGCGGTAAACCTTCGTTATAACGAAGTAATCGAGACAAAAAAATGGCTTCGTTGTAAGTGATACTTCGCTAAAAGCGCGGATAATTTGCTTTCAATGCGCTGTAGTTGGGGACCATTTCGAACAAAGCAAAGTTTTCAATAAAGCAGTGTTATACCGAAAGCTTTCTGTAGTAACTTCTACCCCTTGGAAACAGCAGGGCAATACTTTCTTCCACTATCAGCCTCTGCATACATCCAGCACTTCAGACGATACGAACAAGCTTATACATTTGCATTCTACAGCCGAAGTCAAGCCATCCCGGACTAGGGACGCCTTCCACGGAGCGAGGCCCGCACATCAGCCTCTACTGGAGAAATAAAAATTTTTTTTCTCTCTTTCTCAATAGTTTTCTGTCGCGAGTATGTCCAGACACTCGGGGAATAAATTTCTGTTTCCTTAATTCATGGATGATCTTAAAGAGATTTAAATCAAGGCACGAGGATGGTCACACACGTAAGCTGGGTTATCTAAATCCCACGAAGAAGCTATATATCGCTATTGAATCCGATATGCCACACGCATGAAAGGCCATATTGTAAATTAATCGCATATGCGCAGAAAAAATATCATAGAGAAATAATGTATTTTTGCTCCTGCACTAAAACTACAATTAAGCAGGTCATAATTCATTATCAAGTCAATTGACTTAAGGGGAGCGCTTCACTAATTCTAATAGATGAAACAACACAAATAATATGCACCCTCTCGCGTCATCATCGTCTCAGTGAAGAATTCCTGATGGACAGAGTTACAGAGCCTAGTGGCATCGGACTAAACCGTTTAAGAGTGATTTCTGTAATGCATTAGTAAAAAAAGGAAAGCAAGAAAAAAAGCTGAAAAAAGAAACAGGCGTATAGGGGACATCTTGTCGGTGTCGGGCTTGGCTTAAAGAACCAAAGCGAACTGGCTTCATAAACGCCACAACGACCACAACATCAATGCCGACAAGAGGGTGGAGACCGTGTCGCTATGATACGAAGGCATTATGTGTACATCACAGGATGGGACAAATTCTCCTAGGTAGACCCACAACGTCAATAAGGCAACAACGGTGACAGCGTCACGCCGCTGCACGTCTCCTCGCGGCAGGAACCATTCGTCTCCTAAACCGTGAAAAATTGCACGAGAAGACAGCAGAATTGAACGGAGAATGAGAAAAGGGCGACTTAGCTGCTCTCTCCCTCTTTGTCATAATCACCAAAATAAACAGCGCTCGCCGGAGAAGTACGTGTTTGTACAAAGGCGGGACACAGCCTGAGCGATGGTGGCTCGGGTTATTATTCGCAGCGCGTAACTGTCTCCGCACCGCGTATGCTTTTTTTGTTCGACCGTGGCTGGCCGGAGCGAATTCCCGTGCACCGAGTCAAACGGGCGCAGAAAGCAATGGATGGGTGTACACTACTTCGAAGGGGAAAAATAGGAGCTCGCATAAAAGAGCGCACCCCCGACAATAAACTCGAGGATTTCGCCCAGAAACGGGGGTTCTCCGAGCAGGCTCCGCGACGATGTTCCGAGTCAAAGCAGCAGACTCGCGTGCATACGAGATCGGCGGCGGCGTCGACGCTACTGTCACTGCTGCTACTGCCGGCTCGGCTTCGATCATCATTCTCTCGCCCTGACCATCAAAGCATCATTAATCTTCTTCTCCCCCTCGCCAGTTCCGTTTGGGGAAGAAAGAGGCCGCGCGTGGGGAGGTGACCTCGAACGTGACAGCCGCGCTTCGCCACGACGATGCCGAATATAGGGAATTCTGCGCCACCGCCGCCGCCACGACGGAGTGGGGGGACAAGAAAAGGAAGCGAAGCCGATCGCCCGTACCGAAAGGGGGAAGCCGCCGCCGCCGGAGAGGGAGCCAGGGATCAAGTAAAGGTAAAACGTGGCCGGAACGGGGAAAAGCCCTGGGAAGCACATCGGGCACGATCGGTCGTGGCACCGAGCCCCGGGGTAAGCACGTTCACTACTGCGTTCGCTGCTCGCCGTCGGAGCGAGCGAGACGGAGGAGGCCGAGAGGAGGATGCGACAGATGTCGTCCCACCGCGTGCTCCTGGGCATTGTTCGAACGGTGGATTTCCGCAAGGAAGCGTACTTTCCCCTCTGCTCTTTCCTACGGCACGACTGGCGGCTCGGGGCGCAGAGAAGCGGGCTTTTGTCTGGCCGCCGCCTAATTGTGGCTGCGGCTTACGGCCGTAACGAATTCGGCTTGCCCCCGTATGTGTTCGCCGGACCCATTTGAAACTGACCACGCGAAAAGGAATGCGCGCCCGATGCCCGAGCTCGGCTGAATGCAGTGATCGATTCGGAGTGGAAGCTTTGTTCCATTTCCAAGCACACGGGTTGTGTGTACATGTCGCAGTCGCTAGGACAGCTTTTAGTAACAATACTAGCTCTGTTTACGGCTGCGCTATTCATTCCACAGACGCTAGAACTATGGCGCAGATTCAGCTACTGCTAAACCGTACATAACGAAACTGTTCCACCTCATTTCAGTTATACTACTTCTAAGCGCACTGTAATCACACTACCCCGGGAACAAACACGACGAACATTCACTTGGCGTCGCAATCATGCAAACTATACATTCGCTTCTTTGCCTCCAGTGGCGCATCGGCCAGTTGTTTACGCTCATATCCTAACTTGAAAATTGTGTGCTATCACAGAGTCGTGTTCAAGAAAAGTCACACCGAATGTTGCACAAAGAAAACGCCGAAGTCGGCATTGACTGCCTCGTCACCTTTACTGAATGAATAATGTCAATCCCTGGCTTTTAAAGTTAATACTTACAAGAGGTGAAGCCCATTCATGTAACTAGCGATATTAGATCACTAGAAATTGGGAATGGCTTGATGGCATTACAAATTACAAAGTTAGTGAGTGAGTGAAAGAGAGAGAGAGATAGATGGATAGATAGATAGATAGATAGATAGATAGATAGATAGATAGATAGATAGAGAGAGAGAGAGAGAGAGAGAGAGAGAGAGAGAGAGAGAGAGAGAGAGAGAGAGAGAGAGAGAGAGAGAGAGAGAGTGAGAGAGAGAGAGAGAGAGTAACTGTTGTGGGAATGCGGAACTATAGCAAGTAAAAATAAAGGCACCGAACCTAAACTGTCGTAACGTGTGGCATGCCGTTGTTGAATATATTATGAACATATCTATAGTTGGATTGTGCCGTGACTGATATTCTCAAGTATCCGTTTTGTTTTATCCCTGAATTCAAGTTTCCACCAGCTAACCCTATTTTAAAAAGAGGGTCTTAATGAGCCATGGGCCGTGTTATTTCTGTCGTCGCTTGATTTGTGATCATGCCCATGTTGAGGCGTTGCGCTGCTGAGCACGAGGTCGCGGGTTCGATTCCCGGACGCGGCGGCCGCTTTTCTGACGGAGGCGAAAAGCAAGAACACCCATGTGTACAAGATTTCGGCGCACGTTAAGGATGCCCAGTGGTCAAAATTAATCCGGAGCCCTCCACTACGGCGCGCCTCATATCGCCTGCGTTGCGTCGGCGCGTTAAAGCCTGCAATCAATCAATCAACGATCCTTCCCATGTGACCCCAAAGCTGTCAAAGATACTTTCGGAGATCAAGCAATGTTAATCAGGAAGCAAAATAAAATAATTACTGGCCAGTCCGTCTCTCATCATAAAAGCGTTGAGGTGAGACCAGGATGTGGGAGAACTGACATAATTTTTATTGTTGGGCAAGAATATCTCGCAAAGTGGCGTTCCCTTTTCCGGCATTCCAGGAAAATCTTCCGGCATTCCAGGAAAGACGCCATTACGACTAAACACCGCGCGCCTTAAAGAAAGGACTGATATTGCTTATTGCTTCCACAAGAAATAATACCTCAACTATCCCGATTCGATTTTCGTTCTTTCAGTGTCATCCTCTTCTCCCATCCCAGAGAGGCCGAAATCAGTCCAACAGATAGATAACACCCGCGACGAGACAATTGCCTGTTCGGCGAATTTTAAATGCTTGGACGCTGTCATGCCCATCTTAATCGCGAAGGGCAATCACAGCTCATCATCCAACAAGAGCCTATTTAGGTCCACTGCAGGACGAAGGCCTCCCTTATTAACTGTCCCGCGCTGCCCTAGTCCATTCCTTGTCTCCCAACTTTCTTATTTCGTCTCTTTTTATTTCCCCCTTCTTCTAGTCCTGTCTCTCGGTATCCATTCTGTTAACCTCTTGGTCCACCTGTTGTAAGTTTGTCGTACTACATGGCCAGCCCAAGTCCATTTCTTTTTCTTTACTTGAACTATATCTTCTATTAGCGTTTGCTCCCTAATCACAGCTATTATCTCGAAATCTATTATTTTATTGGACGTGAAAACGTTTTTGTTGCTTGTTTGACCAAATTTAGGAGCCACGGTAGGGTTCAGAAACTTGTGCGTCCAGGATTTTGTCGTTTCTCGCTGTCTTGCTTCGATATTTGTCTTGATCCTTGCTCAATGAAAATTAGCAAACAGGATGTTGTTGTCTGGTTAATCTCCCGCCTTTTCTTTCACCTCCTCTGTATGTATTCCTCACTGTTTATTCCCTCTCATTACTTCCATAGCTTTATACTTCGTAGATTATTCCCATCAACCTGGTCCCGAGACCCTATAATCACGCCCATTACGAAGCCGATCAGCGGTCCGTTCAATAATTATTTTGCTCCCATCAAATTTTTTCCCGCTCCACCTAATTATTCATTTGCGTGGTATGAAGTTTCCGAATTCTAACTTACGACTGACTCACGATTTATTTGTCAATCGCTACCTCGGCGCCCTCGGCTACCTCGGCTACCTCGGGTACCTCGGATGGGAGAGGCCTTTGCCCTGCAGTGGGCGTAGATAGGCAGGTGATGATGATGATGATGATGATCACCTCGGCGCCCTCGTGATGCAACTAAATCATCCAACCGTGTAGAGCACGCACTCTTGGCGCTCGTCTTGAACGATGATTTATGTCTCAGGGTGAGAAACTGCATACCAAACATTGCGCGGCTGGACAGGAATGCTGCAGAAACCTTACAAGAACTCCTGTCGTACAACAAAAAGGTTTGTTGTGACAACAAAAGTCTTGTTGTTACGAAAGAGCCATCTGTTGTAACAACACAGATTTCTGTCGTAACGACAAAGTCAATTTTCTCGAAGACAAGCATTCCTGTAGTCACAACAGAACTGCCATTTACGCTACTCTTCACCACGGGCAATAACATTCAAACCATGTGCAATTCTACTGATGGAACATCAGGATCCCGACAAGACAGGAGTTCGGCAGGACAGAACATCAATATCAAGACAGGAATACGACACACGACACAAACCCAGAATCACGACACGACAAGAATACGAGAAGACGACACTACGACACGCGAAAATACGACAAACAACAGAATTTTTTCTCGTCGTCATTTTCGACTGGCGACATTATTCTCCCCAGACGAAACACTGCAGTGTTTCGCCTGGGGGGAATAATGTCTGTTTATAAAGTAAAGTTTCATGTGTTCGTGTCGCGCTTGTGCTTACGAGGCATAGAAATAAGAATAAATCGCTCGGAAGTGTTTACCTCCCGAAAATTTCTGTCCAGGTGGAGTGCAGTCTAGACTACAGCAGAACTGTCCGGTTTAAAGCGATGACGAAACCAGGCAGAACTACGACGAAAGCATGCAGAAAAATCGCCTATACCGAGACCGTGCAATGCAATTTCAAAATGGGGCTAACCAAACAAGCCGGGTGTAAGCGTCATATCAACTGCGACAAAAACAATGCACTTATAATAATGAAGTTAACGAGCACACTTCGACGGGATCCCAGCCAAAAAATTCTTACCGCGACCAAAATAAGTGGGACAACATATGGAAAAGGAGCAGAGCCTAACTGAAACTGTGAAGCTGTTTCAGTTAGGCTGTTCTTTACGAACCATAAACTTTCGTACCATGAACTGGATCGTGAACCGAACAGTTACGAACCGTCAACTAGAGTGGCTACTGAGAACATAAGTATAGCATCGAGGAAAAGGAATACAAAGACAATGAACACCAACCAAACACTGTCGGTGTATTCCAATGGTGTGAGGAGCTACCATGAAAACATGGAGGAGCGAATGCAAAGCCCACAGGACATTAGCGGGTCCAGTGCCCTTCTTGTTGGCTCCTCGGCGTTCTCAACGATGATGCTCCACAGCACGAAATCACAACCCCCACAAGCCAAACAACAGATACCCTCTCTCGTGTACGTCATGGAGGCAGCCTCGAACTTTTTCATTTTCTTGGGCCCTGGGCCAATAGTGCTGACAGTACCTTAGGTACAAAAGTTCTGCTCCAGTTTTTACGAGAGACTGAACTGGACAAATCTCTCTAGATCAGAGACAGAGCAAGTGTGTCACGATATCTTCTCTTTCGCACTGTGGCGTTCATCTATTTATTTTTCTTGGGTTGGTGTTGTTCCCGTCGTTTACTTTTCATTTTGTTTGAGCGTTTCCATTAACGATTTTCTTTTCAATTGTATTTTTTGTGTCCGGACTCTGTTGGCAGCAATCTCTTGTTTTTCTTGTCCTTTTTTTCATTTTTTTAACGCTTCATGTCTGTCTTCTTCCTACTGTAACCCTGATGTCTGATATGCACCACTCATCAACGTAGTCACCCCCCATCTGGCGTAGCAAGCCTTGTCCCTAGCAGGGCTGACCTCACCAGTTCACATTAAAGAGCATTCTCTCTCTCTCTCACTCTCTATAAACAAGACTGAAACAAGGATACAAACAGCGCTGGTGGAAGGTTCTTACACCAAGGCTGCACGCGACTGGACACGGTGAAAGGGGATAGAAAAAGAAAGTGGGCACGAATAGAAAGACGGTAAGGGGACAGCAACGAAGGGAAGGGAGGGCGCTTGTGGAAAAGCACGAAAGGCACGCGACTGCGATAGCCGGAAGAGGGGAGGGAAGGCACGGGGCAGGTGAGTGGCGAGGGCAGACGAGAGCGTTTTCACCGGTGGCACGCGACCACGCAGCCACCATGGGCGAGGGCCATTCAGACCGGTGGACGACCCCTCTGCAGGAGTAGCCCCTGGAAAGTCGCCCTTCCGTTCTTGTGTCCGCCTGGGTACCGTACTTTCCTGTACCCTTGCCGTCCCGCTATTCCCGACCCCGTGCGCCCAGTTCCCAGGTAGCGCTTGTTTATATACTTACTTGGAGTGGATTGGATTGGATTGGATTATGCATTCAAATACTTTGTATCGGGTAGTGATACGGTGACCTTCACAAGTGTCGAGCTTTTACTCCACTGATTCATGGACGCATTCTGTGTCTGTCCTCCATATCATGTTTTTCCTCGACTCGGTTGAGTGGATGATACCGCAATGCTTATACATTCGAAAATCGCTTTCAAGGATCTCCTAGACTGGAGGCTCGAGTGGAGACGGGATTCAAAATACGGGGGAAGTGTTATGACGCCCGCTTTGTATCAAGATGTTGACATGTGCCACGTACGTTGCCATTGGATCCAATTCATCTGGATGATAGGCTATTGCGCCAAGTTCAGTGCTGCTATTAACACAAAGCAAATTTTGTTAATAAAGAAAAAAAAGGGGGGGGCGGGAATCGTTTCACGTCAAGTTCCTCTTAGCTTTTCCCCTGAACAGTATCTTATTAACCTTATTTTAGCGCAACCTACGACATTTTTTCACTTTACTTCCCGCGTGTCATTATCAAGCCCTTTGGGGCTTCCCCTCACATGATTGTTTCCTTCACGCTCGCCACAGCAAAGACCTTGACCACAGCCCCTGACTACTGGTGGTGCCGGTAGGAATCTACGACGTAGCAACCACTCAGTACCACCAGTAAATGTGCGCAAAACGAAATGACGCCTGGAAATGATGTAGGAAACGTGTTCAGAGTCCGTGTGGAAATGCGAAAGGCACGCTCACTTGAGAACACAGCCGCCGCAAGGGATTACGCAGAGCAGTAGGAAGAGAGTTTCGTGTTACCGTTTACGTCATTAAACCGTGTGCGACACTTGACGTCGTTCGCATACATGTTATAATCGCGCACTCCAAGACCCCCGTTCCCTACCCACCTTGTAGCTCCGTGGTAAATCAGACAAGCCCCGTAGCGCGGAGGTTTCTGGGAATGCCGTTTTAATGCAAAACCGTTAAACTACCCCCTGAACGAAAAAGCCGGCGTTGGCGTCTGTGAAACGGCGTCCTTCCGGTGGTATAACCTCAGTTTAAGAAGGAAAGAAAGCGTGCCAGGGATTGGAACGTACGCCGCTCCGCTCATGCCTGCGGCCACGAGTATCCTCTGGCCTAAGGAAATGCTCAGTAAAATGATGCCCCAAGGAGAGAACTAGTGGCTGCGAGCAAGGGACGTGTGCCGGCCTTGCTTCTCCTTGGCTGCTACGCGCCATGTGGCTCCTTAGCAACGGCGTCATAGTTACTGAGGAGCTGAGCCGAACTGCTGGCGGCGCAGCGGGAGAGGAAGTCGTGAGCACGCGCTGGCCTCGCACAACGGCGCAGCATTCCCCAGCACGCCCACGGCTGACTACATGCCGGCGCCTGCTGCCACTTGTGGTTCTACCTGGGCTGAGGAGCATGACGGTACTCACAATACCGGCATATAAGCTTGGCGCTGTGTCATCTTAACTATCTGAGGCAATCATGTGGCTCAGCTTCACCACAATGCCCTTGATTGACCACTTTATGCAGCCTAAAAAAATGGCCGCGTATCTGCTCCTTTTGTTGCAAATGTCGCCGAAAGATGTTAGTCGACTGGCACCCCTGCCAACTAAATGCCTCCCTTTTCTTTCCGCTCGCCTCTCACGATGTTCCTCTCCCGTCTCGTTCCTCCCAAGATAACACGCTAAAGGTTTGCTCAAGTCAATTTAAATTTACCGCGTTCCATTGCTCCAAGTCGGGTGCCTCGATGAAAGCGCTTTCGTACGGCGGAGACGCGCGTGAATCGAGGCACCCTACTGCAACGTTTATCGAACCACGTTGCCCTACTCCACGAGTGTTCCAAGCGGAACGCGAAACCTATCTAGTGGAACCTTTCGTTGCTGTTGCCGTTTGATTTTTTTTAATGCCGCCAGGTAGCGCGGGAAACAGCAGGCGGTGGTTTTCTGCAGTTGATGTAGTATTTTATTTTCTATTGCAAGCATCCATGAATTTTTTATAAACGAACGCTGCAAATATCACTTATACTTTGATTTTGTGCCTGACATTTGCGTAACGTCTTGTTTTTGTTCAAAAATGTTGACAAGTACTACGAACCTTGACGCTGGACTTAGACGTTTAGTTTTGGCTGTGTTTATGTAAGACTATTGCGCGGTTTCTGTTTTACTTTGGCCGGGTGGCTGAATCGAGTCACAGATAGCGTGGTGAATTCTTCCCACAAAAGTCATAATATTTCGCTGGCGAGTAACACAAAACTCTTCCTGTCCCAACTGCGGTCAACCAGAATCCACGGCACACACTTTCTCAAGCTGCACTATTGCGCGTTGCTTTTGGCGCATCATACACCGTGCCGCTCCAAGTTTGGGTTCAATGGTATCAACTGAGAGAACAGTTCCCTGACACTCCTCTAGGCAAACTATTCGTGGTAATTGGCGATTATATACTATGGCGTAATCGCTGCAGGGCTGTAGCACAGAATCGCAGGCTACGTATGCAGTGGCCCTTGCTTTCCTTTTTCAGGCAACACCTCGTGACCTTTCTGGAAGG
Organism: Haemaphysalis longicornis; assembly: GCF_048455015.1. Classification (NCBI taxonomy): domain Eukaryota; kingdom Metazoa; phylum Arthropoda; class Arachnida; order Ixodida; family Ixodidae; genus Haemaphysalis; species Haemaphysalis longicornis. The sequence continues at coordinate 47,462,719 of NW_027526422.1, read as the reverse complement.
CGAGTTAGCCCTTTTGGGTGAGGAAGGGGTTTCTGCGACATTAGTCTACCCGGTTTATTGAGGTTTCGAACAAAAGGGTTATTATTTATACCAGTTTTTTATATCTGTGTCTTTAGGGAGTTTCGTTGTAACAATTGATTTTGGTGTTAGAATTGTGTTAGTGCGCTACAGTACCCGTTGTGACATCAACGTCAACCTTGTTCTGTATATTTCTGCATTCTTGAAACGAAAGTTTTTGTATCCTTCTTTCCCTCGGATGTTAATAATTTGGTTGTAAGCAACTCTAAATTGTTTGTATGTTAATCTTCTGTCTACAATCAACTTGAAGCTGTTTATGTGTTTCTGTAAGTGTCTGTAACTTGCAGCCTCCGGTCTCTATTAGTTTTGGAGCAACAGGCGCTGCACTTATGTAATTTGTTTTGGTTGTTACGTTGTATCATTGATACCAGGACTTTTTGATAATAAATTTATCCTTTCAAGACAGACAGACAGACCAAAATTTCTGCGTTTAGGTAGCCCAAGAAAGGCTATCGTCTTTAAAAATTCGGCGAGGGACGATGTACAGCATACGATTTCACTCAAAAGTTCGATCTGCGCTGTAGAATAGCGCAATGCAAGCATGACGTTCTACATTGCCGAGTGCCTCACTGGGTAGATCACAATTTTGATTGAAAGGGTGCGCAAATTTGCCTTGCTGGTGACATAGATTGTTCGCTCGAGGGCACTGTGGGGAAACGGAACAACCGGATTGCTTAGAGCGCAGGGAATTCTGTTGGCCTTCAACGATTTCGCATACCACACTCAAACAGGTATCCTAGGATTGTTTATTTCAACTGCAGGGTGGTGTGGGTTAGCATTAAATGTGGGGTTACAATGTGGGTTACAAGTCTAGCAACGATTCAACCAATCCCGAAGAAACGAACTTTGGTATGTAACATTTGTTTCGTATGGCTTCATCGCACCGCGGAATTCTCTATGTAGCGAAGTTATACCGTGCAAGAACAACTTCGTTCTGTTAGATTGTATATGCTTGGCTTTAACTTACATCATGCATATACGTATAGAGAAAACCACAAACCAAACCTGAATCATAAACTGTAGGCCTGAATATACAACTTTCAGGATTTTGTTTCGCTCATGCCAAGCAATGACGCTTGCCTCATATATCCACGGATTGCGATGAACTGAATTTGTTATCAACGAAGCATGTCAATAATTTGCGTTCATAGCGAAATTTGTGTGCTCAGGTTCGTGTTTCCACGTTTAAAATGTGTTTTTGCTGACTGTAAACTCACGTACCCCCACGCGCAAGCAGACACGCAAGCGCAGAGAAGGGATGTTTTGCAGATAGGCTAAAATGAAAGCTATCTCCTCCGTTGGTCAACGCGAGCTGCAATGCCCGTAATGTCAACATTACTCGCACTTGTTCGATATGCACCCATTCATTTGGTATACCATGCATTTATGCTTTAAGGTGACATGAGGTTCGACAAAAGTAGCTTGAAGTTTGTCAGCATGGTTATCTTGCTGGCATGCTAAGACATCAAGCTGTTAATATGTGTAACCCATACTAATGTCTAAAAAGTATCCGTTTCAGGGTTTCGCCTATATCGTACAACTGGATCCGGATTTGGGTGTAAATTACGCGTTTCTACAGAATTCCCAGTATATGTTCGCCCCGTTGATAAATTTAGTTTGTTACCCATACAAATGCATAAAAACAAATATAAAATTTTTGACAAGACACCTCTAAACAGGTGCAAGGGACGTCTTTAAGTTATACTGCCACTAAGTAAAAGTACAGCCAAACTGCTGTTCTCAGCCAAACTGCTATTATCTATATGGCTTGAAATTTCTGTACAGTACACGCCCATCCTGCTGTAGGAGCTCAACTTATATGGCTGGACAATTTTTAAAATTACACCCCTAAGAAAATGGAAAGGGCTGAAATGTTTTTAAAACTAAATTCCTTATTATCTCGTAGGCATGTTGAAATACCAAACTGCTTTTTCCTAATATAAGTAACACATGCGTATGTCTAAAACCTGTTCCACATGCTCTCTAGAGCTCTGACTAAACCCTAATTTGCCAAATGTGCATTTCAGGTAAATTAGGTGTTTTCGCGGATTCCCCCATACGTGCTCAGCCAATTGATATGTCTAATTGCTTTTGTTTGCTAAAGTTACCCATACAAGCGCCCGAAAATTAATTTCCACATTTTGTACTAAAGAATCTGTAAAAGAATGAGCTGGATTTTGAAATTACACCTCTAACGAAGTAAAAATAGTTAGGGTGGGATATCAACGCCCAGCACAAAGATTCGCAGAAGATCAATCATGGGTTCTTTAAAATTATGACAAAGGTCTGAGGTTTTTACAGAAAATTCTCGATTATATCGCAGGTCCGTTCAGATATCAAACTGGTTGTGACGCTTGTAAATGTCTACAAAGTAATTTCAGGGTTTGTTCCAAACAGCACCTAATAGGGAAAGTCTACATTCGAGGCAAATTACGCGTCATTGCGGATTTTAAAGATGTGTTACACTCGCTGGTATATTAACACACCTGGACAACGCCTGGTACTATACCGGTAGTAATAAATTATGTTTGCGACATAAGCCGCACCAAGGAACTCTGCATATTGCTTCGCCCCCCGCCCCCTCCCCGCCCTTATATATTGCCTATTCTTTGCTCAAGTGTTATCTCGTCACGGGTTCAAGTTCGAACATAGACGGCTTTGCTCAAAACGCAATTGCGAAGTGCACGGCTGCTCGTAAACCACGCACCTGGTAACAGAACCACAAGCGGCTTACTTTGGTACGCTTCTCCAAAACATCTAATAACTTCAAGGCATAATCCCGTAAATGTTAACCATCTGACGTACACCTGAATGCATTTTATCACAACCACACAGCTGATATCGCCTCCCCTTAATCAGATAAGTGCTTCCAGACCTCCTCTTCCCCTGCGCTTGGAAAACACCTTGAGGTACCCAGCAAAATGCGTCAAGAAACAGCAGTACAACAAACGTGTCATCCGTCTTTTCTGTCACCGTACCCCAAAGTACCGCTGCGGTTTCGGAGATGCCCGAAAAGAGCTTATAAAACAGGGGTGGACTAAGGTATGATAAACAGTGAGAAGATGGCGACATACGGTTTTTCTTGCGAGGCAAAGATGCGCATCCCAGTGTACCGACAAAACACTTCGAAATTGCCAGAAAAAGTTGGCAAGTGACAGGTATAAAAACGACGATGAAAGTGATGACTCTCCTACGAAGCGTTCGCTGGAGTTCCCGACGTCTTCCAGTACACAGACCGACCAAATAATAACTACAGGGAGGAAAATGCGGTACTCAATTTTTCTTCGGGAGGGGGCAACGGGAGGAATAAAGGCCTAGGTGGGATCGCGCGAAACACTCGATCCTGACCACGACGACCACAAAGGGCCGGGCCCCGTGCCAAGAAAGCCGCGAGAAGACCACGAGCCGGGCACGCGTTCCAGCCTCCGGACAGGTATAGGTTTCCGCCGGAGTCGCCCCTCGCGCGCACGCTCGGAGTTCTTTTTTTCCTTCTTCTGGAGGGCCATTGGGGAAACGAAAACAGGCCATTGTCGAGAGGAGAGCGAGCCCCGGCGTTCTGTATTTCGCTTTCAAAGACTCGGACGGGACCGCCTGAATGGACACGGTCTCTCGCGACCACTTTACATCTTACGTGCCCCGGTCTCTCGGCGTGACAGTTTATCGCGTTCACTGCGAGTCCGTCCGACCACTTTGTCGGCCATTGTTGACGCGCCTGTCAAAGGGACGCGCGTACTCCCCATTGGGGGGTGCAGCGCCCTAAAGAAGCGTCACTTAATGCGTCATTTCTGACGACGTCGCGTGCCATATACGTGTACGGGTTTGTGCTTTGCTCGAATCGAAGTGTGCCGCATTTGAAACGCAAGAAGTGAACGCGTAAGGTTCGAGCATGTTGACTGCGATTCGGTGTTCGCGCTATGCATGCGGTACGGCACGCCCAGGCATTGACATGCATCTCATTTCTCGCCATAGAGTTCATCTTACTTTCATAATCTTGAAACGGTGTTTCGCATTTTAAACGTCAATGCATCATATAGGTCAAGACAAGCATGGCTTCAAATGGCCGATATGATTTCCGCTAAATAAATCAATTGCGTGATTGTTTCCGGTGATGGAATAGAAACTTGAGTTAGTCTTTGGCTGCAATAGACGAAATAAGCTTCTGCTGTCGGTGTGTCAGCGTTCGTGAGTACGTCTGTGTGTATTTGCACACGTGCGCAAGTGCGTCCGTGCGTCATGACCGCTGATCTGATAGTACAAAAACCATTACCCAAAAAGAGCTAATTTAGTGGGAAGCTAAACGTACTGCTTCTGCTAATATCGTCATGTACTATTAAGATTTATTCCCTCTCATTCCGCACGGGTTGGGGGTAGGTGATGATCACTGCTTGGATGCAGCCGCTACGATGACGTGAGCATTCCTGACGTGCAAGTGTTCCCATAATTGGGGTCATGTGCTGCGGAAACACGAGTTACCGTATTAGTTGCGTCAACTTTGCAGCCTAATTAAATTTTTAACAACAGGACTATGTTTTTCCTCCAGAAAGCCTTAAGTGATTATTTTAGTTATTATCGCGTTGTGAGGTTACTATACACTAAGCATGGGACAATGTGGACTCTGCCGGCTCTAGCAGACTCGCAATCCTGCCTTTTCGCGGTCACTACCGCACGAATTGAGCTATACGCTAGATATATGGCTCATACTTAACCATATGCACGCTCATGTACATGGTATGCCCCGAAAATGTCACCTCAATGAATAAGTCGTCATCGGAAGCGGTACATAACGACGCTGTAGCTAAGAGTTTCGTTCTATTTTGGTTGTTTGGTGTAACCAAGAAAACCAGCCTGTGATTACAGGGACTTTCAAAACGCAAAGTTGTGTACACGAATTTATAAAGACTCTAAAACGGAATGAGAAAACAAAATACGACAATTCTGGGCGTAGTCTTTCAAATCACAAGACAGCTAGTCAAGGCGGTCGTTCTTAATTATAAATCATGCTGGAACACGCAATAAGCCAATCTTCATGAATTGAGCACGCTTTCCGTTTTTTTTTGTCCGGCACCGCAATATTTGTAAATATAATTGCGCTGCTGGTGTCATGTCAGCCAAAGTTGAAGTACAAGGCGAAATGCAGCAATAACTTGGAATAGCGCATTTGCCTGCCAACATTACCGCTCATGTCTTTGCTGTATTTAAAGTGTAAATATATAAATTAACTGACAGGAAGCTTTATATCATATATGAAAATGTCAGTTGGCCCAACATTACTAAAAGTTCGCCATGGCCGGCATGAACCCCGACCATCTAACTCGTTCTCAAGCTCGGTATACCGCATAGCGCCGAATACAACCGTTACAGAATTGGAACGGATCTAAACCGGGCCGTAGGTGAATTTTGAGGCTTAGCAGCCGAAATGATTTCAAAGTACGCTGCGGCGGAGTGCTGAATCATGCCCGCACTCGTGTAATCTGACATTTCGTGAAAGAAAGCCTCCTTGAATCGTGCACACTTCTTCTACGCCTTGCATACAGGAACAAAACATAAACGAGCGTAACAAGCATATGTTAATTGTCCTTTCCATGTGCGCACATCAATAAATAACTCGACAAAAGCGCACATCTGCGCACTGACTTCGCTGTAATGTAGGCGCATCTAAACAATGAAGAATTCTGGCTGTACTAATAGTTTTCACTTGACCAGGTATGTTGTCTGCCATTGTAGTTCCGTGTATGCACTTGAAAGAAAACTAGCACTAACATTACGGCGTCAATCCACTCAATTAAAAACAATGTGGATCGCTGGCCTAACGACCATTCTCGTGCGAGTATATGGCGCTCAAACAAATCCAGAACTCTCACTCGCCCTCGCAAAACAAAAAAAAACATACAAATTACGGGAAAATAACTAAATCAAATGCCTGAAACGGGAAAAATAACGCCAACGTAGCGCTGCAAGGGTTACATATTTAAAAGCAAAACTGTCGTGCAACACTCACCGTGCCATCGAGCGAAATCAGGCGACAACGGAAATCGGCGAATTCGGCACTGTCAAAAGTTCGAGTCCAGTAGTAGGCTCCTCTTCCGGGACGAATGCCGTCACAAAAGGACAACGACACCGCGTCCAACCTCACAAAATACCGAACGAACAAACGGAAGCCCGAGCCCAAGCCGGCGTCACACACACACCGACACAAGTATCACTCGTAGGAACGCGTTCAAATCCGAAAGAAAAAAATAAAGCGCACGGTTCGAGAACGGCAGGCGGGAACCGTTGAAGACACACAGCACAAAAGACGGACTGCTACTACTATCTCGCAGCAGCACAAGGATCTCTGGGCAACCGCGGCCCCAGCTGTCGTCGTCGGCTCGGCTCCTTCGCCCTCGTCGCTCCGTTGCCGTCGTGCGCGATCCGTTCGCCGGGACGTCTGTCACGGGCCGCCGGCGACGACGAGCTCATCACGGGAGCCCAAAGTCACATGATGGCTGCTCTCGAGAACCCTTTCATTCCTTGCGAGATGCGGGCCGGCGGCGGGGTATCGAAACATGCGTCCAAGTCGCCGGCGCTTCGGCGACGAAACCTCGCAACCAACGCCGTAGCCTAAACTTGTAAACTCGCGGTTATCACACGGAAGGAAGCCACTGACCGCAACAGTTACAGCCAGAACCAATAGGACCGGATGTCGTTCGAGGCACGTGAAATTAAAGTGAAATAAAAACACAAAGCGGCGAGGACGAACCCGCTGATTAGGATCACAGGTCGCGCTTCTTCTAGTGGTGCATAGTGTCAGACTTCGAGGATGGCGATGTTATTGCTGGCGGCAGCCATGTCGGTCTCTCTCCAGAAACGTCGCCGACAACGCCGCTGGCTGCGAGCGAAGCCACGAGCTCGCTGCTGCACCGTGCCGCCGTGGCGGAATCGCACTCGCGACACGGCGAGAGAGTGGGGAGGGGGGAGGAAGGTAGGGAGAACACGCTCGCACACGCGGAGTCGAGGAGCTCTAGCCCCGGGTTGCGACGAACCACGCTCCCGAATATTAAGCCTCCTCGGTCGGTACTCTCCGGGAAAGGAAAAAGAAGAGAAAAAATGATAGCACAGAAGACGGGGAACCCTTTCCGAACCGTACCGACGAAGCCCGAAGAACTAAAAAAAAAACGGGTTTAAAAAATTCGAGCAGATAAAAAAGGGGGAACCGAGAAGCCACAAAAGAGGCAGAGAGCAGCGGAGGGGAAGAGGGAGAGAGAAGGTAAAAAAAATAGGAGGCTGGAGGGAGCGGCAGGGAGGTCGTTTCCACCAACCCTTCCACTCCGTGACGTTTCCTCTTCCCTCACCTGATTTCGACTTCCCCTTTCCCAAATGGGAGGCTCTCTCCTCTACGCTTACCTCTTGCCTCCCCTAATTTCACCCCACCCCTTACTGGGCCGACGATTACGCTCTTTTCGGCCTCTGTTTTCAGTCGCCATTTATAATTGTTGCTAGTTCTCGCCAGTCCCTCGCTCGCCGTCTCTTCTTATGATTTAATTCGCTGCGACTGCACTCGTTGCCACACCCCGGTTTAGCTTTTTTTCCCCTCCTATCGCGTCTCATCCCGTCTACGACCGTGCTTAGTCCCTTACATTCAAGATGCCGATGTAATACTGGCCTCTGTGATACAAAAGAGACCATGAAGGAAGGAACAAAGAACCGTAGATTACGATGCTTTGTGTCCGTGCACACTACGGGCTTGACATGGACAGCAGTGATCCGTTGTTTAAAGAGAAACACAACTTCAGTGGACTTCGATAAACTAGACTTCGATAAACCGCACAAACGAATCAGTGGTATTGCGCGTTACAACGACCAACGACAACTTGTTGAGTTTTGTGTTGCGTCAGTTCAGCAGTCCCGGGAGACAGGATGCAAACAATACATAAGGACGTAGCTGAAACTGTCACCAATCCTATTCCGAGGCCTACACTGGGGTATGTCTTTTTATTTGCCCGTCTGTCCGCCCGCACGTCCGTCCGTCCGTCTGTCCGTCCACCCACCCATTGATCAATACATTTACCATTCCATCCATCCATCCATCCATCCATCCATCCATCCATCCATCCATCCATCCATCCATCCATCCATCCATCCATCCATCCATCCATCGACCCAGTCGGTCGGTCGGTCGGTCGGTCGGTCGGTCGGTCGGTCGGTCGGTCGGTCGGTCGGTCGGTCGGTCGGTCGGTCGGTCGGTCAGAAATTTAATTAGACCAAGTTCAAGTTGTACCCGCCGTGGTGGCCAGTTCATTGACTAAGGTGGAGTTGTGCTACTTAGGGACATAGCCAAATGGGGGAGAGGGTTCTAATCCCCTCTGGAAATATTTCCAGGCAATGCGGAAGGAAGGCTTAGTGTTCCTTTCGGGAAAAATCTTCCGTTTCGATAACCCGTAACCCTCTCCGAAACAAATTCCTGACTACGACGTCGGGAGTTTGAGTGCTGCTTAAGAACACTGCATCTGATATATATCAAGAAGACAAAGCACAAAAACTGCTGTAAGCCCAAAATTTCTGGTCACCCCAGAGAACAGTCTCCAAGAAGCCCTTCATTCCGGGAGCCGCATACCTTTTCAAAGGAGTCACTTAAAATTCCGCGTTCCTACTTTAAAAACCCGCCTTGTTGATGTTTTCAAAACTCGTCTTCAAACTGGCCGGATCACGTCTTCATCCGAACAAGAGGGTAATAAAAAACTGGAGCCCGCACTTATACGCGAGTCGGCGAAGCCGACACGAGTTTGTACGGGGAACAGCTGTCTGACACCGCCAGCTCGAGTATGTAGTGCAGGTCGTGAGCTTGACCACAAGCGAGCGCATTTTAACCTGGCTCTTTAATTCAAGTTTTCATGCTTTCAGCACAGCACGAAAAATGCCACAGTTTGTTGTATGCTATACTTTTTTTTACTCAATGATTTAGTACGCATGACCCCGTGTCCGCTGCGCGTTTTCGCTAGAAGGCTCCGCTGTGGACAGTTTTCTTCCGGTTTCCCGCGGCTGTCGCCGCGAGTTATTTACGGGTACGTCGAAAACACGGCCCAAAGAAGGACTCGCGATAACTATGCCAGCTTTCAAACTGGGAGCATTTAGCTTGAAAAGGCGCTAAAAGCTGTTATGCGACGAACATGCCGTTGTGAATGAGAGCTTGTCAGAGGTTATATGTGGCGAGCCAAAAAAAAAAAAAAAAAGCTTTAACGAATTCCTTTGGCTGTACGCCAAAATGAAGCTGTACGTCAGAGCATGCGCTCTGCCGCTCGACAGGGCGGGTTCACGTATTGAGCAAGTTTACGTATACAATAAATAAAGTATTTTTATACGTTTCTGCGCTACGGATTGCACCTACGCCGTCTGTAAAGGAATAAGACTTGAGTGTTCCCTTCTCTCTAAATGACAAATTCGATGCCCTTGCGCAGTTTCCGTACTATCAACTTACCAGTGGTCACTCCTCACAGGTTCTAGGGCAGCGCCTCAGTATTTGGCATCTTACGCCACCGATCAGCTCGTTCGGCATACAGAAGCCTGGCACCTACATGCCCCACAAGCACTCCATTGCATAGAACATCAACGGTTCCCACCCACTATGGTATAACTATAAGCGTAAGGGTGGACACTGCGTAATCTATTGCGCACGTTTCAGAATTAATACCACATTCACCAGGAAAGATGCTGCAGTTTTTGCACCAGGGTAGCCTGGATTGTTCAACGATCTACGTGGGCTGTCGCGACACACCAGTACGCGCTCCTTCGCTCGATACACCCCCACTGTCACTTTCAAGGTGACACGTAGACTTTCAAAGCGTGATGAAGCAGTTCCACATCGAGTGCTGCTGAATGCCGCCTACGCAAAGCAAGCACTGCAAATTTCAGCTGCGGGAGGCCACTTCTCCCCTCTGCACACATTGTGGCGTGCGCGAGTACACATAACACCTTACAAGCGAACGTGAGCTACTCTCACCACCAAGAATGCCCCTCATAGCGTCCCTGGGTCAGCCACTGTCTGTGAGATTGCTACTGAGTGGTGTGTTAGCGCCCCTTGTCGCGTCCTATAAGAGCTCATCGTTTCTCACTAAAATTCAGTTCACTCTCCAGTTGCGGAGCATAGGGCTCGATCAGTGTCTGTAAATAAACCGAGAAATTCCGGATAATCATCACCATCATCATCATCCTCAACATCATATTGATTGTTTGTTTAACGCCCATCTTCACATACATGCGGAGTAACCAGCAAGGTGTCTTTGCTTGCCTACCCTAATTGCCAACTTAATTAAAGACCGTAATCGCTATTTCTTCTTCAATTCTCGGCCAGTCGGTCATCAAGAAGAGAGCGGGATGAAGTTGGGGAGGATGAACTTCGTGACGCGCATACGTAAGTATCGTCGGTACAGTTTCGCTGCACCTAGACCAGATAACATATACACCACTCCACGACAAAATTGATACACAGTATAATCGCCGTCTTCAGCGCAGAAAAACCACAACTGTCACAACTACGGATCAGCCAGACTGCGACTGGAGCAATTATTTCACTGTTCGTGTTGTTGAAAACGTTTATTGAGAAAAGAGGGAAAGAGATTGGTCAAAAAATGGAGTAATGAGTGGCCATACTATTCGTATTATTTTTTTTTTAGTATGGGAGATTCCGTAGGTCGCTCTTATAACCTGTAAAACCAGATTTCCCGCAGTTCACACGCTGCCACGTCGCCCACACAAGACAGAATTGTATGCACGCCTGATCATTAAATCATCACCCCTTTTCCCAAATTTATATCTAGTAAACGATGGTTTGGCTCCGCCAAAGTTTAAAGCTTTTGCTTCTCCAGTATCGCGTACTCGTTTTCCCGAATTCGCTCCCACTTGATTCCCCCCCCCCCCCCTCTAACTCTCTATTTCTCTCTCTCCAGATTCTGTTGGACTATAACTTGAGACCACTTTCCTTGCTGCTCAACATTAAAAACTTCGCGCGTGGGCACCATCTGACTGGGTTCACACTGTCAATCACACCGCACGTGCTTTCCATCTTTAATTACATCTTTTATTTCTAACTTACCCAAACTTCCCCTAAATTTTCTCACTATCCTCTTCTTACACCCTTCCCACGTCTCCTCATCACGAAACACGGTCATCGAATGTGGTGGACATCTTTTCCATCTCTTTACTAGTATCTCTCCCTGTGATTTGCGTAATTCATCAAGCTACATTAGCCTATACGAGATCTACGTTTGTCAGCATTGAACATCTACGTAAAAAAATTGGCCGCGTATCCGCTCCTTTCGTTGCAAATGTCGACGCAAGACGATAGTCGACTGGCGCCTCTGGCAAGTAAATGCACCCCTTCTCTTTCCCGCTCACCTCTCAAGCTGTTCCTCTCCAGTCTCGTTCCCTCCAAGATAACACTGTGCAGTTTTGCTCAAGTCAATTTAAGTTTACCGCGTTCCACTGCTCCAAGTCGGGTGTCTCGATTCCAGCGTTGGCGTACGGCGGAGAGGCGCGTGAATCGAGGCATCTGACTACAACGTTTATAAGACCACGTTGCCCTACTCTACGAGCGTTCCAAGCGGAACGCGAAATCTATCTAGTGGAACCTTTCGTGGCTGTTCCCATTTGATTTTTTGTAATTCCGCCAGGCAGCGCGGGCAACAGCGGGCGAGGGTTTTTGCAGTTGATGTAGCATTTTATTTGCGATCGCAAAACGCAGGCATCCGTAAATTTTTAATAAAGGAACACTGCAAATATCACCCATGTATTGATTTTGTGCCTTACATTTGCGTAATGTCTTGTTCTTGTTAAACAATGTTGACAAGTATGAACATTGACACCGGACTTAGACGTTGAGATTTGGCTGTGAGTATATAAGACTATATTGCGCAGCATCTGGGGTGCTTTGGCTGACTGGCTGAATCGAGTGGCAGACAAACAGTCAGACAGACAGACAGACAGACCAAAATTTTCCCGTTCTGGTAGCCCAATAAAGACTATCGTCTTTAAAATTACCGTTCCTTACAATTAAATACGACGTAATTAATCATAACATTTCGGGAAGGTAACTTTTGTCTGTTGGGGTACGAGTATACGCGGTACTCGAATTTCGTTTGCTTCGTAACGCCTTTAATACTGAGGCACGGAACTCCTTTAGACTCTCCCCCTCACCTTAATGTTCAAAGCTCAATTCTTCCGTGACATTGGATCCCACTGGGGAATAGGAATGGTCATGCAGTGAACTGTGTACTAATTGCGTAAATTGTTGCTGCCAACTTCAGTCGAAAAGAAAAAAAATATTTCACCTTGTTCTTAGCCCCTCGCATTACGTTCGGAAAGGTGTCATATTTTTTTTTTATTTTGCTGATGAAATGGGCGTTGCGCAACTGTTCGCATTTTCCCAACACCGCTTACGAGAACCGAAGGTAGGATCGTTCTTGTCCCCTCAGTTTGTTTTTGTCTTTTTTTATCTATGCATAAGCAGCAATCCTAACGCAAAACATTATTTAATCTATATCAACCCCTGTAAGAAGAGGCGCGCCAGCTCTCACGGTGTTTGAGAGAGAGGCGCAGACATGGCGCGGGGTTAGGGAATTAAACATCCTGCTTGCACAATCCTTCCTCAAAACGTCCGCAAGTCTGGACGTAGGCACATTAATCTTGAGGATAAGGTGCGAACGAAGTTAGAACAACCCCAACCCTGGTGGAGATTAAACCCAGAACACGACAAGGACAGTGAGACGCGTAAGGTTATTGCTTTCCCATCATCGTTAAAACTGCAACGACGCTGCCTTTGTAACACGTTGAGGCTATCAGCTGTTGAACAAAGGCATACGAACGGAGCAGAGAATTATACAAAATCGAATAGATAGAAGCGGTTTTCTTTGCCTTGCAAAGAAGTGCTCGTCCAGGTGCTATCTCCTAAACCAGTCTCGCGTTTGCTGCTCTTCCGAATCTCGCGATCTCATGCATGGATTGTCTCGACGGAGAGACGGGCTCGTACTATTGCTTTTTCTTTGCGCGTTTAAAAAGGAACGCCTTCGTCGTCGGCAATAAAATATCTCACGCGATGTTTTCTCAGCACAGCCTGTAAATACGAAATCGGGGATAAAAAACTAACGAGAAAAAGAACCCATAAACTATCAGTCGGCTCGCTAATTAAGACCGTGGGACCGCGAATACAGCTCGGTGGTGTTTCCTTCCTCAGGACGAACACGGTAGAGAGGATAGAGAAAAAAAAAGTTATAAGAAAGGGGGGAGGGGGGAAAATTTGGAAGGCGATGTTCTAAGATTCGCAGTCCCCGCGCCGCCCGCCGCATAGAGGAGGACCGGAGTAGCGACCGAAAGACGGATGGCGACACCACGTCGAGTGGTCTTTCGCCTGTGGCGAGAACTCGCAATTCTGCGCCACGTCATCCTACCGAGCGAAATGCCCCCCCCCCCCCCCCCCTTCCCCCTGAAACGCCTGCTAGGGGTAAATGAGAACTGGGAGAAGTTCCGACGAAAAGATTTCCGGAGAGTAGAGCGTTTAGAAAAAGAAAAGAGAAAAAATGCGGATGGGTACGTATGCTCATTTCGTCCATCTTGAAAATGCTGCCATCTTGTCTGAGGGCCGTATCACGCTTCGGACTTGAAGATCGTTTAAAATAGTAGGGTGCTTAGGGTCAAAAGAAACGAAAACGAAAAAAAAAAGTGTAGTTAAACAAACCCAGAAGTGCAACGTCTTTCGTTATCTTCTTGGCCATCTCCTTCTTATTATATTCTTTTTCTTGAACTCATTCTCATTTTGAGAAGGTCGGCGACCTTATTCTGGCTTGTGTAATTAAGGGCGTGACGGCGCGACCGTCTAGTGCAAATATATCTCAGTCCGAGATTCAAATCGGCCGCTTAGCTATTCATGTGTCTAAAAAGAATACGGGAAGGAAATTATTGCGCTTCTTCATGGCTTCAAGGCTTATTCTTGGGGTAATTCGAGATAGCACGTTGTAAAAACGTTTGTAAGATGTATGGGACAAAATCAGGCGTGCGTATAACAGCCGGCAAAAGCTTGATATATGCCAAACTGAGTGCAAACAACAATGTAGGAGATGGACACCATAGGCTGGAGACCAAATGTACAGCCAACGCGAATGAGGAGGCGCTCCCATAAACGCACACACAAAATAACATTTCTTGCAGGTCAAATATGTTACGTTCTTTTCCAGCCACTCGTTCCGGCAGTGACATCGCTCATCAGCGTTCGTCATTCTCGGGACGAATTTTCCCGGCCGAGTAAACGTCGCAGCCAATAGCCCGTAAGTCCACGATTGGCCGGGAGCGTAGGTGAAATGAGTTCGAGATGGACGGGCGCATCCCTTTACCGCTTCGCGCACGCGGGGCGCACCTTCTGTTGTCCGTGACGACGGAAACGGGAGCTGTAAACGCGCGGCCTCCGACGCTCAATCATCGTTAAATGTTGAGAACCCCTCAACAGCTCCGGCATGACCAAAGGACGAGAAAAATCTTTCTGCCCGGAAGTTTGAACTTCTCCGCTTTACTCTAAGAAGCCGTCCTATTCTTTCGTTATTGTCGGACAGGTTCTCGAGTCGCGTCGTCATACGGGTTCCGCTGCGCGCTGCCGTTCGGGTGATATTTGAACGGCGTAAATAGGTTCGTCTCGGAACTGCCTTGTGCGAACGCCGGTAGCGCCGTTCGGCTAATAGTATATGTACAGACTTTATTTTCCTCGCCTAATATAAAGAAGTTCCGGAGGCCGCCGTCTCTTTGTAGCTTTCCGTCAGACGAACGCTTATAGGTCACGCCCGAATGCCGCGCAAATGAAAAGAAAAAGAAAAAGTGAGAGACCATTCTAGTCGATGCAAACATTTTATCGTGCCGGCGCGCGGTTGATGTATAGGTAAGCAGTTGGAGAGAGAAAAAAAACGGAAGATCAATTTAGGCAACCAACCGAAGAGAGCAACGTAGTGCTACTGTCTACGCGATCGCACATAAAAAAAGAAAAATTGTATTACGGCGTTAGGTTGCCGTCCGTCAACGTTCAGAGAATTGATCACATATTTTCTTTGTCGGTAATTTACGATACAACGCCGCCAAAAGCACATAACTGTGAAGCTAGGGATAAAAAGTAAAACACGTAGCCCTTGTAAATTAAGCCGCCATCGTAGACGGGCAACTTTTAATCGATTGGTTGACCGTACAATGAGTTAACTTAATCTGAAGCAGATGCATCAGTACGGTTTAACGGTTCACGAAAGATCTGACGTCACCAAGCAACCAAAGCATAGCGGAAAGCCACTGTGTCATCTGAGGCAGACTGTAAGGAGATTCCTTTATTGGTGGCACCGGTGAGACTGCACGTTTTTGCTTACTTGGATGAATTCTAAACTATAAACTAGCTCAGGACCTCGGGTGATGTCGCGGGTGTCCAGGAAGGTTTGTTGACAATTGTAGTGAAGAAGCACATAATTTTATTATACTTTCCACCCCCTCCGCGCACACTAAAAAAAAAACAAATGTTGGTTGTAACGAACAAACATTAGAGGCGTAGTGGCTACTTATAAAGTGTTCACGCCTCACAGCGGTTCACGCCTTACACTGAGCCACCCGCCGCGGTAGCAAAGTGGCTAAGGCGTTGTGCTGCTGAGCACGAGGACGCGGGTTCGATTCCCGGCCGCGGTGGCCGCTTTTCTGATGGTGGTGAAAAGCAAATGCGCCCGTGTGTACGAGATTTCGGCGCACGTTAAAAATCCCCAGGTGGACAAAATTAATCCGGAGCTCTCCACTACGGCGCGCCTCATCGTCTGCGTTGCATCGGCGCGTTAAAACTTACAATCAATCAATCAATCAATCAATCAATCAATCAATCAATCAATCAATCAATCAATCAATCAATCAATCAATCAATCAATCAATCAATCAATCAATCAATCAATCAATCAACAGCAGAAGCTGCTATTGAACTGCGAACGGAATGCTTGACGCCATTGCGGCAGAGCCCACTTTACAACAAACGTTCACTCCAATGTCAAGTTAACTTTACCGCCGCGGTCCCCGCGTCTATAACAGACGTATACCCTGTTTTGACTGTTCCTATTTACATCCCCTTGCGAGATAGTGTAAACGTCCAGGAATATTCGTGTTGGACGTGCAATGAGACTTCAGCCATGGGGGGCGCTTTGCCCGAATCCCGTAACGTACGGAGTTTGCTGTTTTCAAGGGCTTCGTCCACCACTTTCCCCTCGTTTTGAAACTTCAAATTATGCCGGAATGCTGGATGGTGTGTTAATACGAGAATAATTATGAACGGATGGCGGGCTTCAGTAAAACGATCGAAATGAACTATTTTTAAGCTCCATGTTGCCGCAGAACAGCGTATCTAGGAAAATAAATGCTGATGGCTTTTTACAGTCGATAAGCGCTCAAAACTTCCATTGGAAATTATGGCGCTTCACAGCAATGCGGATTGCGAAATAGCCTTCAAAATATCAAACGAGGTCCGAATTTATTAGTTCCATTCGTTCCTGTCGGTTAACAAAGCTATATAGCGCAGCCGATAATTGCAATGGGCAACCAACCTTGAAATGGCCACGCGTAGGCATTCGGCGAATGCTTGTGTTCAAAAGGAAAACGCAGCAGCGCACTGGTCATTGGTCTGTTTTACCACCTTTAAAGTGTTTGTTTAAACACAATGTTTCAAGTTGGAAAAATGTGGCGCAAGAAAGGCAACCCAGAAAGCACTAACACAATTTTTCTTCCTGTTTTTAACAAAAGGCTTAGCAAGGAAATGTGCACCTTACATTTCCCGCAATCAATTCGCAGCTAACCAGCACCAATTGTAAAAACAAGATGGTGTAAGGGGGGACGCAATGATTCGTACGAGCGTTTAATGATTTGTACGAGCACCCCATGTGAATTTTTGCAGAAATATCGAGCTTTTAAACTGTTGTTCTCGACAGAGTGCGTTAAGGAAAGAATAAGGAACTAAGCGGTTCGCTAATTAAATATGTCCGACTGTGGTATACAACCGTAAAACCCCAGCAAAGCTTTTACACCATTAGTTGGCCCACATTAATAGGTTGAACTAATGCAACAAACTACGCGAAAGGAAGAGGAATAGCACACAACGTCACGTGCCTTCTTCCTTGTTCTCTCTTGCTGCGCTGCTCGAACGTAATTATTAATTTTTATGGCATCGCAGGCTTCCAAGCGTGACACATCGAGCGAAACCAAGCACACGCAAGTTGCGACTAGATGGAAGATGGCCCAGAAGAAACCAATTACATCACAGCGCAACCGCTTCCATTTACACATAGTAAAGACACTCGAAAGAGAAACGCGAACTTTGAAGCTTCGGCGCAACTGAAGGCGCCAGTCAAGAAGGCGGCAAGAGATGTCCATCCACCTCGAGCCTAGCATGTACAAAAGCGGAACACGACGGCCCTCTTAAAGAAGAGCAAAAAAAAAAAAAAAAAAAAGTCTATTACGGCTCATTGTGTTTATAGCTGGTCGGCCTGATACCGAGCAAAACGAGTGGAAGAGAAACGCAGAAATCGCCAACCCCGACGCACGATGTGCGAGGGAATCAGCGTGCACCTGTCAGGAGAATCCACGGACGCCGATCTTTAAGCTACTTCGAGGTAACCTTTCTCGTCGGCCAGAGAGAGGCCACGCCTGGGAATCGCGGGTGCCCACTCATCCATCAACTGGCGGGCTTTCTCATTTTCGGCTCAGAACGAGCTCTTCCCACCACATAGGAGCCTTGGAAGCGACAAGAAAGGAGCGCGAGTTGTATTTGCGTGCGACTCGCGGCGGCGCGAGAATCTGCACGCTGCAGCAGCAGCAGCAGCAGCAGCAGCTTTGGTTTCGGCTGTTCTGGCTGCCGTTTCTCGCCCTTATACGGTCCTCGCTTTCAGGTTTTGTCTATGCACGAACGCTTTGTGCCGTCATCACGTAATAATGATGGATTCGAAAGGTCTCGCCGCGGCGCCGCCGCTAATAGCGGCATGCTTTTATTTTAGAACCTTGCTCCCTATTTCCGAGACCCAAATTCAAGGAAATAGGCTGTGTGAATAGGTTTTTGCTGAGTGAGATATCCTTTCTGTACAGAACAAGTGTACAAGTAAGGCTGGATGCATCATGAGAGAAAAAAGCGAGTAGACAGCTGAGCTAAATAGTTAGGCGTCACAGAAACGTCCTATGCGTGGCAAGGCGGCGAAGAAAGAACCGCGCGGGAATTTACCAACCTTACAAAAAGATCAGTTGTTAAAAAAACTGCATGGGAGCTTATTACCTAAAACAATAACTGTTTTTATGACATTGTAAACCAATGCAGGGTGACTACAATGCTCGCCGTATAATGAAGAAGTTAATTTAGATCCTTGGGTGTTCTTCGAAACGGTGTTATTGATGTCGTACACACGGGAGGGGTTTCTGAAGTGCCCTTTTATAAAAACTGCAGGGAACAGAAATCGAACCCACGACCTTTTTACATGCCCAGTAACAAAACACCAATAACGCTACACTGAAACAGCTTCGCAGCAACACATTTAAGTAATCAAATACGTCAACAATGCATGTACCGTTGCCGGGCGCAACCCTGCCTTGGAGCGGTACAAAGGCGATGCGAGTTGATGCTGGAATTCTTTTAAAAAATCTCGGGCCATCTCCACTAATGTGAAACCGGGGGAGGGGCGAAGCACGCAGTGTATAAGCGTATTCTTAGCGCGCTGACGTTTTTGCCAACGGAGATGAAACCGTTGGGGGGTAGAGGTATACAGCTTTCCTGTAAAAGACACGTGTCTTTAAGCACGAAGCGTTCTTGCGCGAGGCGTAAATGAGTGTCCCGGTGTTTTCTTAGTACATGTTAGAAAGTGTTCCAGTGCGAGACGTAAACGAGTGTCCCGATGTATTTTAGTACGCGTTACATAGCGTTCTATCGCGAGGAGTAAAATAGTGCCCCGGTGTTTTTTTAGTACGCGTTACGTCCTAGCGCGAGGCGTAAATGAGTGTCCCGGTGTTTCAGTACCGTGACTACATGAGACGACGGTTACGACGACGACATGAGAATCCAACAGACCGAGCCCCGAAGGGGCTTCGCCCCTAAAAAGCCACCGCATTCACTTTGAAACAACTTGCAGGAAATTGCGTACAATTCTATTGGCTTAACATATTGCAACGCGGAGGAATAATGTGGCAGTGGCGCACCACACTACGCTAATTCGACTTTGAGGAAGACGATGTACAGAATGGGGCGTAGTCAGGCCGTTCGTGCCGTCATGGCCAGCTAGTATGTCATTGCTTCATCTACCGTGCCTCGTGTCGTCCTTACTTCTAATTCGGGTCATCTAACAGGTCAATAACTAGCGACAGAAGTCGCCGTATCTATCTCGTTTCAAATAGGACCAGTGAAGCGGAAATGAGCTGTGGCAGAGAAACGTAAACCTTCTAGAACGTAGCAGCCTTTGAGGAGGAAGATTTTCGGGCTCTTAATTGATGCCAATGTCGGCGACAATTTCGATAGGGATGCCTTGAAGGACGTACGTATTTGGACGAACGCTTGCTTATATTCTGCAATAAAAAGTAGCCGAAAAAACTCAGGCCAAAAAGAAGACGCCTAGCGCTGCGTTGCTAGTGGAATAAATACTTCGCATTTGTTCCACAAAACAGCTTCATGAATCTTGTCTCGAAAAAAAAAAAATAAATCATGAAACCGGTTCGTGCTCAGCAATGTCACCAGAAAAGGAGCAGCAACTAGGTATTCTGACGCGGAGCAGAAGATGATGGAAAAGAGGGTAGTCGCAGTAGGAGGGGAAAAGGCCCCGTGCACTGGCGCCCCGGAACATCACTGAATGCGGTAACACCAAAGTGGTCGCATTTGACATGCCACGTATATTACAGCAAATTTTCGCCGACGACCGCCAGTCAAAGGAAGCCAGTGTTGCGGAAAGCAGAGTGGACGAGTCCAAAGCGCCGGAAAGCGAGGGGAAGAGAGATTGGGAGGAATTACACGAGAAACGACGCGTCGAGAAGCTCGGTGTGGGAAATTGTGCGAATTGAGCAAGAGGCGGAAGGCGCCGCAGCGAAGAGGCATCGACGAGGCGGCAGTGGTCTCCGAAACATCGACTTTGATCGGACACGTCGACGAGCAGCGGCGGCGGAGAAGTGGCCGCTTGCGGGATAAAGGACGCGACCGAGCCCGGGTGGAGGAGGGTGAAAGCCATCAACGCAGCGGGTTTCCAGCTCCTTTTGGGCGAATTCTTCTCTTTCCAGAAGAGAGCGGCGCCATTTTTCCCCCATCAGGGCCGTCCGTCCGTCCTTTGAGCAAACGTCAAGGCACCCCGCCGATACTCGAGTGCCGCCGAATGCGGCGCCGTCGTGAAGTCAGGCGGCCGCTTCGACGTGCACTCAAGGTCTTTTCAATGTGACACGCCGCTTCACGGGCCAGCACAAACCTCACGCTGCTGTAGATGGCGGGGAAAGAGCGGTGAGAAATAAAAAAGTGTGCGTGTGAAGGGGGAGGGACATGTAAGTAGCCAGAAGTGCGGGCTTTTTTACAGCAGTTGTCTCATCCCTCGTCTGGCCGTGCGGGGTCTTGAGATATTCTTTTTTGTGTGTGAAAATAATTTTCATTTTATTTTTTGCCCTCCACACCGGCTCTCTTCTGTGAAAGTGACGATGTGACAGTGACAAAAAGAACAATTCCGTGTAAATAGGACGAGCGTATCGGATGTTCGACAGCCTTGAGGTATGAGCTGCCTTTAAATCATCAGATAGAGAGACAATGCTATCATTTTTTATTAATATAAATGGATTCAGCAATGTTTACTGTGATTGCGGGACTCAGAAGAGTTGCTGTTCCTAGATTTTTCTTAATGTTGGCGGCGACCAAATCTCTATGAGCAGACATTAGCGTTCATTATTACCTATTCATGCCTTCGTCAACGTCAAGACTTTTGTCAACTTAGAGAACGACTTGTCAAGTAATAAGTAGGTGCATAAAAAATAAAAAAAGAAGCCAGAAACGCACCGTCCTGTCACTTCAGTGCCTTCCATAGTTACGTTAAACGCGGCGCAATATCATCTGCTGCTGTGTTTATGTCAGCTTACTGCAGTAGCGGTCCCAGAGATTGGTTTTAGGGGGGGCGATTTTTTTTTTTTTTTTTTTTTGTGGGGGCGAATAAGAACCGCTTCTCTCCTTGCGCCAGTTCTGCGGAGGAGGTGACAACAATGCCGGCGTGTGCACGTATGTGGTGTAACCCGCTTGCGCACAAATCACTTAGCGACACAGTGGTTTTTGAATCCCCGTAGGCGGTGCAACGGCTGACTAGAGCCCGTATTTCTGACGGTCGCAACACGTTTGCGACCTTGCACAAGTGGGATTTAACCTCGCGCAAGTGGAATGCTTCGAAAAAAACAAAAAAATAAGAAGCTGAGGACATCTTTGGGGGGGGCGATCGCCCCCCTCGCCCCCCCCCCCCCCCCCTTGGGACCGCCACTGGCTTACTGATGCTTATGCAGCAATGTAGATGGGTGACGGCCAAACCTTTAGTGCTTACCTACGCCGTATTTGGTGCGGTCACAGCTAAGAATATATAGTTACGCAGGGTGTAAAAATAAGTGGTGCGTGGTCGTGTGTATCGTGAGAGTGCTATGAAAATTTATAGTCCTGCGCGGCGTTAGTTTTCCGGTTTGCATATCGTATCAGTTGCCTTATTCATTGAAGGAGAGCATGTTTTCAGACGTTTCAGTAAAGTTTTTGTGTCCTTGGCTTTCGATCTCCAAGAATAGTTCACTCGTGACGCCAAATTTGTCACAAGGTACCTTCATACTTTTACACTGCATTTTTGTCCGCTCGGGTGCTTATAACGGCTGAGTTATGGAGGGTCAGGGGAACTAGACCAATCTCTTCTCCGGCAAGAAAGAAGTCTAGGCACGCGGCACGCGAGGTCACCTCATTATTTCACCACTTAACCTCACGTGTATGAGCGATATTCGTTTCCGACGTTATGCGCAGTCCTAAATCAGTCGTACACTCTGACTCGCCCACGGCGACAATTCATTCATCTTCCCCAAAAGGGCCGCCAACCGCGCAGCCGGGCATTATTGGGGAAACGTAGCAGTAACTAGTGAGGCGGGACTCGAGCTGTGTGCCAAGGGGACCGCTAGGCACGCGCGGAATGGTCTCTGCTGGGGAAACTCGATGCCTCCTTCGTCGAGCCCGATCTCGAGAAACCCTTTGTGACCCGTGACTATGGTCCTTCGTTTAGGAGGATCCGAGACCATCATGCGGCCGAAAGTAACCGCGCCGCCGTGTAGCTGGGGACACGCTTGGCATACTCGCAATGTCCTCATCCAGCCAGGCGTAGTACACGAGCCCTTCCGAAGTGCTCTAAACATAGCCACCACCCAAGAAGAAAGGGTGCACCTCGAGACGACTGCGGTGATAAAGGGGTCGGGAGCCACGGGTGTCGGACCTCCGCCGAGAGGGCAGCCCGCGTGAGCCCATTTGCGCCGGAACGGCCGTGGGGACAGCGACGCTGCCACGGGAAGAACGAGTGCGCTGCCGCGACCGAGTACGTGGCATGCCGGGAGTCAGTATTAAGGAACGGGCGCTTTGCTGCGAGGTAACGGAGCAGGGACATGCAGCTGTATGTAGGCACTGATGGAGTGTAGGATGTCTCTTACCGCTGGTAACCTTCGGTTTTCTTCCTTTCGAGTGTTTTTGGCGCGTATTACTTTTACAGTGAAGCTGTCTATGGCTAGGATGCGAGATTTTATGGCGTCCGTGCGGAAAAAAACGCAACGTGAGAAAGCCACCTTACTATCACCAAGCTTACAGCGGTAAGGCCTTAGGGCCTTCGTATCGTAATATAGGAGGGCTTATTGTGCTCTACAAAAAAAATTAGCACTGGCTTCGCTCGGCTTCCAGGATATACGTAGCGTGAGCTAAGGTTCAGCTGGTTATTCTTAGCTTTCCTGGTTGTCCAGGATTAGCTTGATTATCATGCTTACTGCTGCTTCAATGACACCCACACATGGTATACGCATTGTGTGACACATGTATATTTATCAAGCGGCTCTGGCGCAGCGTCACCAATTTCCCGAGAGCTAAGCTGGTTTTACAGGCGCACGCCGGTGTTGCTGCGACGCACGAGCCATCGGTTCTACACCCGGCCACCCCTTGCATGATCATCAAGTGGACCGGGCCGCCACGTGTGGAACGGAGGTGGGTGAAGACGCTGGGCGCGTGGCGTGTGTGAGAGACGCCGGGCAGCGAGCAACGTTCTGTGCGCCGTGTGACGTCACTGCTCCTCGCGAATGCGCAGCACGGTTCTCCAGGAGCCACGCGAAAGTGCTCAAGCTCGGCCAGTGTAGCTCACGCTACAAAAAAAAAAAAAAAATTCTCAGCAATGCATTAATGTTCAGAGGTGAAGCCGACTTAGAAGCGATGGGTGTATGCTCAGTCAGTTTACAAAGATGCAGCTTTCACCGATAAGGTAATAGGACCCATATATTTTGATTAATATGACATTAGCTTCCCCCATAAAAATATCTCGCCAGCAATGCAGTTGTGTTTAGAAGTGAAGCCCACTCTAAAAAGATAGATGTCGGCTTACTTTTTAAAAGCTGGCTTTCCCACATGAATTGTTGGGCAGTGAAGCCTACTGAAAAAAAAAAATGCGATGTGAACGGGTCCCGATAACAGCTAGGGGAGTGTAATCGTCGATGATGCGGCTATATAAATGCGGCGTCCTACGAGGGTACCCGTGATACGATACCTAAGCGACGAGCGAGAACCGACGATGCATGTCGGGAGTCAGAGAATACCGCAAAGCGCCTGCGGCGCCAAAGTACCGACATTGAAGCGTTGAAGGCCGCTCACGCCAGGTTCCCCAGACTTTGTAGACCGTCATTTCCGCTTGATCTGCAACTTGTGCGACAGGCTATGTTTCGACAACAACCTGACCGCAGGCTCGAAATTCCGACACACACATACACAGCGGGAAAACACCGCGTTAACACCCTGCAATACATGAAGCTTCGCTGGAGAACCACCTTCACAGAGTGGAATGACCGTTTTTTGTTTTGTTTTTTTTTGCGTCAGCTTGGGTATTTTTTATTGAAGTTGCATTTACTCACGTGTGAAAATGGCTACCAGCGTGTAGTTCGGTTAGGTTCACACGGTAGGCTTTTAGAGAATTGCCATATAAAAAAAAAATAACTGAAGTGATAAATTTTCTCTCATATCTCGCCCGGGAGGACGAGTGGGAGTGGAGGGCAGGTAGAAAGCCACGATGGTAAGAAGGTTTTTGAGCATAGGAAAATGTTTTTCCAGCCAGCTTTCCTATCATAGGCGACAGCTGGTTTTTAATTGGTTGTTAAAGCAACAGGGCACTGGTGCCGCCTGTGTTACCCTAAAGAATACAGACCGGAAATTGAGACATTCAATCAAACTTTGAGTACAAAGAATTTTGCAGTTTCTAAACATAAGTGTTTGAAGACGCTCATTCATAACTGTACTAACACCCCGTACGCGTGCGTGCGTGAGTGTGAGTGTACGGTGCGCAACACCCTTGTCTATAACACTGAGTTCAACTTCAACTGGTTACCTCTGAAAACTGGCGACTCAAACTTGTCACGAAATACGTTGAGGTCAAAATACGTTGTGAAGACTTCAGAATGACGCGATAGTTTTCTCCAAATGTTTTTCAGCCGAGGCAAGATAAGGCTACAAGTACGAAACCTGCGTTATAGACAAGGGTGTTGCCCTCTGTACGTGTGTGCGTGGGTTTGTGCGCGTTTTCTGCCATGTCGGGTGATGTTTTCAGCAAACGTTTTTACTCAATGCAGGCTAAGAGGACAACATGTTTTCAAGGGATCTTGGCGCTGTCACACCAATGTCCTAAGTTTCTGCCCGCGGAATGGCGTAAACGGGAGGCCTCGCTTGTGCGCGACTTCTGAGTACGAGCCTAACCGAGAGGTTCCCGCGAAAAGCGGTTAAAATTGGAAGCCGCCCCGAGAACGGATATTCCTCTTTCACGTCGAGTTCGCAGTGCCTCTACACAAGAACGCGAGGAATGCTCCCAAAAGAGCGCATTCGAACATCTGGCGGTATAAGGGCAACTCTTCCTCATGTTTACCGTCTCGTGCGCGTCTACGGGACCACGGTCCTGTACGCGGTGATAAGGACGACGCTACAAGTTACAGGCTAGAACACAGGCGGAGAGACAGACAGACGAGCTGATGGACGGACGGACGGACGGACGGACGGACGGACGGACGGACGGAGAGACAGACAAACGGGCTGATGGACAGACAGACAGACAGACAGACAGACAGACAGACAGACAGACAGACAGACAGACAGACAGACAGACAGACAGACAGACAGACAGGTGTAGGAACGTGAGTTTGCAGCGTAGACAGACACAGGAAGAAAACACGGCCGGAAGGTGTGATAAATAAATTGCGACGTGCACACGCACATTCAGTTCTCTTTGAAGAAAACAACAGATTATAAAGGGTTAGAGTTATTTCTACTGCTTAAACTTAAAGCAGTCGTGGACATTGGTTTATGTTATCAACAAAACGAGTGTTTGCCCAGTAATGCCATGTTTCTTGTGTACGGGCTCGCAGGTAGAGGTACGGCCTACCGTACCGTATTCCCACCCGATTCCCGCAATGTCCTCTGATTTCGGTGTACCTGAAGGTCGACGCATCTGGTGAAACCGCCTCCACACGCAAAGGGTGCAAGCACATCCACAAAACGAAACGAAAGACATATACCAACAGCGCTTCAGCGGAGAACGCAGGGTTGAAGCCTTCAATGCCGTTGCAGCAGCATTTTCCCGCGAGACTTCACAAAAACTTCTTCAGTCCGTGGGGCGTGGCGGCCCGGCAGCGCGGAAGCGCACCGCCATGTTTCGGAAGCCACTCAAACACGACCCGTATCGCTTCATCTCTGACACGCATGCGCAGGGGTCGTCGGGGCGTTCAGCGACAGCCGCCGAACAAGGGGAAACGCCATATGCGACGACGCGGACGACGACATCAAGACAAACACGCTCTCACACCCATAAATCGGGCGCGGAGAATTTTATGCCTCCGCGTCGGCCGATAAGAAGGACGGATCAAAAGACATCGCTCTCCCTTCCTCTTCCAACGACCGTCTCCTTCCTCCCGTGCCGGCTCTGCGCACGGGCGCTGCCGGTACGAGGAAGGCGTCAAGGGACCACGTCAACCTCCATGTCACGTCCCGAAATGGAAGACGGGTTATACGGGCATCAGATGGAAAGGGAGCTGACACCAGCGTGCGTACAGGCGCAGGAGTCGTGCTAGGGACGAGAAAGAAAAAAAAAAGGAGAATAATGGAGAATAAAGTAAGCCACGGATGGCGTGAAAGCGAGAAAAAGGGAGAATTCAGCCAGACGGCGGACGCAGAGCAGGAGGATCACATATACGGCGAGGGAGACGGGGTGAAAGTGCGCGGCTTTCCAAATAAACTGGGACGCAAGAAAAGGATGGAGTGAGGATTCACTTTCGAGCGGCCCCTTTCTCCTTCGTCTTGCGCGTAGCCGTCGCCGTGTCTCCCACGATACATCTCCGCGGCCGTCATGTCTTATCACCCGCACCCCGACGAGAGCGCGTTCTCATGTAGATGCACCGAAAGGGATGAATCTTGCGTCTGGCTGAGGGGTCGCGCGGTGTAGGCGCACACCATGGGTATGGAGTCCTTTTTTCTGTCGTATGTAGCATTTATTTGGAGCGTTTTATCAAGACAACGCGAAGCTGTGCTTCGCAGACAATTTTTAACATACGTAACACTGTACTTGTGTTGTCGTAGTAGAACTCACTGCCGTTGTAGTTGGTATGGTTTGAAGGGCAGCGAAAAACACGGGCGGCGGACGCAAAGTAGCGTACGTTTTCGAAAATTGACCTGTAATCTTATTGTTCAGTGGGAATATTTTCACAATGCTCAAATTTCACCATTTATACTTCGAACGGTTCATGAACTGGCCGGCGACATTCTCTTGGAGTTAAAGCAAAAGTGCCTAATGAGTGAATTCAACAGAAAATTGGTACATCTCTACATTTCACCAAGTACGCGGCCAAACAACTCCGGGTCACAGCTTATTCTTCTGAACTATGATGGGGCACCAAACTAGGCGTCATGTCCCCTACACAACTGCGCACGAATCTCTAGCTGCACACAGTTGACCTGCTCGTACCCATCAATAAACCAAGTTCTCCGTTTGCCATGCCAGGATCAGAAGGTGGGCGGCGGCCGCAGACTTTTGCTGCCCAGGCAGATCAATATTCATGCCACAAAAACCAGTGTAAACGAAATGTTTCCCAGAGAGCTGGGACACAGCACGCCGAAAGGGACTTCGTTTCCGAAATAAGTAAAAATACGCTTCCTTCTGCTGTAGGTACAAAGAAAACTGCGTTGTCAGGGCATTGAAACGGATACTGCCAAGAAGGCCGAAGAACTTCCGTTTCCTCAGTCATTCCCCGCAAAGAAAACTATGATACGCTGTGGATGCAATCATGGTCACTGCGACCTTAACCTTTTGTTTTTCGGCGCCGCTTTACGTTCTCAACAAAGCGACAAAAGTGAATGGGCCGCTGACTGTAGCTGGGTGTTCGCAGCCTCGATCGACTCTATATCTTCCAGCAACGCAAATACAGGGGGCACCGCTGGAGATACCGAAATCGAGTCAAAAGCTGAGTGAAGGGGTTGAAATAAAGCTTTTGTTTCAATTGAAGCCTTAACATTCCCTCAGTTCGATGTCCACTCCCCCTGATTCCATCTCTTTATCACAGAACTACACTTCATCCTCATCTTCCCTGCGTGTTTCATGGTATAGCATTCCGTCTTTGTTGTTAATGCCCCATGTTTTTAGGCAAAGAAAGCCTGACTGAATGAGCAACATCACGGTTTAACGTGCACACACACGCGCTAGAGTGCGCACACGCCCGCCCGCGAGGTAAAGGGAAATATACCATGAAAAACGCCGAGTGCCATTGTTGGTTTGCGAAGTAAGTGAATTTCCCCACCCCCCAAACCAACCCCAGTTTTTGTTTCTTTTTTACAGCTGCCAAATGGCTCCCACAGAGGTTGTTATTGTTTACTATAATGACCATAAGTTCTTGACGACCAACCTGCAAATATTTAAAAGAAAACTGGGAGTTTGATAGGAATAATATGGCCCAACATGGCGAAGACTTGGCGGTGCTCTAGGCCATTCTTTAATTTCTGTACTTTTTTCGCTGAAATGTGCCTGCGCCAAGCATCTCACGAGCAGAGAGAGCCGCAAAAGAGTTCCGTAAAAAGATATAAGGGCAGCTCTTAACGTAATAGGTGCTAAGCAGAAACGAGTTGATGGATGGAAAAGGCGCGCAGGCGAAAAAGGTGGCATTTTATTTACAGAGCGCGTGTGTTTGACAATTCCTTTATACCCGTTGAACTTTGCACCACCTGGTGGCTACTGAAAAGGACAAACAAGTGCAAAATATTCTTCTTCGTGTCGGTAAATGGAGACCACGAAAAATTACATGCAGGTTGTTTGCAAAACGACTCTTGTGTAAAACGTGAGAGTTTGCCCCCCTCACAGGAGCCATCCGTTAGTCACACATGCGCTACGATAGTGCTTGCTAAATATCGAAGTACCGTTTACATGAGGGGTTAGATGCGAGGTAGTTTCTATGACTTTTT
>NW_027526422.1:47365310-47433830 GCF_048455015.1 Haemaphysalis longicornis | reverse complement strand
GGCTGCGTCGTCAGCTGATACCATGCATCGGTGTCGCCTCCCGTTGTTGTAGCCTTGCTATCACCATTCGTGGCTACCTGGTGACGCCTACTAAAATGGCGAACGATATAGACATCTAATCCAAATACCGCAGCTAGCCGCCCTGACGCGTGGAAGTATTATGAATGCCGATACTTATCATCCGCTGTTCACAAGGACGAGAAGTTGTCAGCGCAGCGGCCGTCGTTTTGTGGAACTTACCATTGCAGCCTGCGTTACCGAGAGAAGTACCTCAGAGTAAGGCAACCCTAAGTAGAGTATCTATTCTCTCTCTCTATCTCTCCTGTTGCGCTGCGCCAAGACTAGCAACTAAAGGACTAAAGGACAAACCCCGTTCCTTCCAGTGGCGTTATATGACCATTCCATCCTTTTCCTTCCCTGCCCCTCCATCCTGCCCCCCCCCCCCCTCTAACGACGATGGTGGCTGAAACGCGAAGCTTTCTTACGGGCGAAAATGAAAGGGTTAAGCGCCAAGGTTGAAGCCGCTGCAATCAGTCTAAGCGTCCACGATCAAAGTGCAAACTGCCTGCAAGTAAAAGTTTAAACTCAGACGACAGCAAACGAATCCCTCACGAGAAAGTTGAGGCCCCCTTTCCCCCCAGTTGTCATCCTTACACATCGCCGTCGTCGTCAGAAACCCAAACCCAACGAATGCGCAACGAACCCTAAGTAAATGCTGAGTGACCCTCATGGGATGACGCAATCGTACAGGTGTCGGATCCCTCACGCGAGGGACTTAGGTTCGATTCCGTCCACGGGAAGCGACTTTTCTTGTTTTATCATCCTCATAATCATCATTCTCACCATAATCGTGTACCTTTCTATTGTGTAAACTTGGCTTTCCTGTAGCACGTCTTAGTTAAGCCACCGCCATCAGTTATGCCAAGAAAGCGTCGCTTTAAATTAAACGCATAGTAGTCATGCTGCCTTTAAATGAGCTTCTTGCACAACCCTTATACAGGTATTCAATGAAAGGCCCTTGAAATTCAATGAAAGGCCCACTTTCATACCAAAGCACCTAAATTACCTCTGAAAAATGTTTTCCTAGCAAAGCGTTTGTGTATAGTAATGAAGATGAAGGTAAAGGGTCTCGGTGTAGAGCGCTCTATGGGGACACACTGGGTTGTACGGAGGTATTTAGTGCAATGCCCTAGGGACTTCACATTTTCAGACAAGACCATTTATATTGACCTACACAAATACCCTCCCCGCAACTGCAAGGGGGCTTGGTAAATAATTTTATAGGAATAGCCAGGGTTTTGCAGGTTCCTGGGGCATTCTTACTGTAATATCAAACTGCTTACATAGAGCGTAAATAAATGTCTTCCTTGCAATGCATGTATGCCAAACAGTAAATTTGACTTTCAGGGAGATCGGTACATAGAGTGTGGCTTAAGCATTTATTCTCCAATGGAAGGTATGCAATTTCCTTTTTATGCTTCGGACCTGAAAGTGAAACTCTTCGTGGCGAAATTTTATTGCCCGCCCAAGAACCCTCAGGTGGCATAGTTGAATCACTTCCTTTTTCTGGCAAACTGCTAAAGTGACAAAAAAGGACGCCGACCGGTGATAGTGATTGTTACATCGACAACCATACGGAATGTTAGGTCACTGAATGTTAGGACACCTGTTAGGCTACGTTTAGCTGGACATGAAAGAGGTTGTGGGGATCATTTGCGGTTCACAGTTGCCGGGGTGAGATAATTTTCAGTATTTTTTCATGAACGTGGAAAAAAATTCTGCCCGATATGATCGTCTTACGCCTGAAGACACGCACCCAACCGGATCCTTCCGTGGCCGCTTTGGAGAATCGCCGGATCGGGAAATCCGAGCAACTGAATTCTCTAAGGTCAATGTCCTCGGGCAATATCCTGGGTCTTAGCGGGCTTCGAGTCACGCGCCGCCCCTACTTTCACTATAAAAACATCGTAAAATATAGAACGGAAAAGAGAGAGCGGAAATAAAAACGGAGGGAAAGGAAATGACGGTCTCGAAGTTCAGAGAAATAAAACCGGGTGCTCGCGATCGTCGTTATAACGCGTGCGTATATACGTGCACGTTTCCTCTCTTTATTTCCCTTGTTGCCGTTTATATACGGAGCTGAGTTTAAAAAAAAAAAAAAAAACACGCGGGATATCAAGAGAGCAGTTGCAAGGAGCACGAGATTCGCGTAGCCGGTAAACGGGCACCGGATGTCACGTGACGGGGACTGTTAACTTCGCCGTGGTATTGCAAGGCTCTCTCTCTCTCTCCCCCTCACTCTTCGCGACAGCAGCGTAGACTTTGCGCCGTTTTTCCGCGCAGGCGTCCGCTACGAAAGGGGTCAAAGACCCTCGCGAGACCGTAACCCCGCGTTTGACTCCATTCGCCCCCAGAAAGCCGACCGAGGCGGGAACGGCCCCCTTGCCCCCTCCGCTGCCGTAGTGCCCCTCTCCCACGCTCACACATGCTTCGATCAAACGACGCTGCGCTTCCACCACAGCGTAGCGCGCGTGCGCCAGAAACAAAAACGTACGAAGCCGCCAGGGGGCCAAAACAACGCCTTCCAGATACGCGAAAAGCCTTCCGCAACACCCCATTCCCGCGTTTTTACCGTTAAGTAATCGACGCTGTTCATTGCTCACTCTAGTCACGTCACGCTTAGTGAACACGGCCAACAAAACAAACAGAGCGAGAAAGCCCACCGGCTATCCGAATACAACGACGTCGTGCAGAAGCCTTATTGTCTAGGTGGTGTTTGACAAGTACTGCTGATGCTGTTTGTGTATATTGCGGGAAAAAAAAGGACAGGAGAAAGGGAGAGACCTTTGACTTTCACGAAATGCGCCAGATACGCAAGAACTACAAGAAAAAAGAACGAAATGAAAGAGACAAAACTTCCAGAAGGCACGCCGAAGATGGAATGGTAATCGCAGGAGGGGCGAGGATTAAAACTGCGCTTCAGCAGCGAAGCCTCGCGCGAGCATAACCGCGCACTTTGCTAGAAATTTGGGGGCCGTAAAAAATACAGGCGCCGCGAGAGATAGGGGAGTGAACCGAGAGAAAAAAAAAATGAAAAAAAATGAAGGAAGGAAGAGGCGAGAGACGCGAAGTACGCCCATGGAAGAAGAAACAAGCAGGCGGGCAGGCCGCGTACGCAACGTCCCGGCTGGGACAAACAGGCGGTGGCGGCGTCGACTCCGTCTTTAATAACTGGGCGAAAAAAAAAGAAGAGCGGCTATATTAAATCAGAGAGGCAGATCGAGCAGATAGCGCTTAAAAGGCTGGGCGTTGAGGCCTACGAGCGTTTGGAGAAAAAAAGAAAGAAAGGAAGGACAGCAAAGAGGTTGGAAAAGGAGGGAGGAAAGGGGGCACATTGCAGCTGTTTTCTCTCGAGTCGAGCTCTTGGGAACCAAGGAGTCGAGTGTAAACAGACACCGAGACGCGCAGACTGCGACGACGACAGAAGACCGACAGCGCGCGCAGGCGGAAGCGGAGAGCTGCCCTCCATCACGCCGCCGACCGAAATGCGCCCCTAAAAGGCTTCAAAGGGCCGGCAATCTTCTCCACGACCCCCTTCAGCAGCCGCTGTAGACAGGCGGCTAACCCAACTGAACCACTCGTGGCCGAAAACTTTGATTCGAACAGTCAGATGCGTGGGGTTTGTTAATTGTGTGGGATGAGAAATCCGCTGAACCGTCTACTCGTTCGAAAAGAATGCTTAAGTATGAAGCCTTTGAGCCGTGAATGCCATCACGGCCCCGTGTTCTTTAGGAAGTTCTTAGGATTGTCTTCGACTCACTCAGTTGCCTTAACCATTGCTACATCGCAATGCAGTACTATTCTGTGTGGTCTTCCAAAGGTATGGGCCTAGTACGATCAATGGAGGTAACTGTCCACGCGTCCTCAACAAACTATTTTCCCCCTTTTAGGTCGATAAACAATGAATAATGAAGAAGCATTCAGATAGTTCCCAGGCCACTATGCTTGTCGCCCGTGCTAAAATATTGTTGCATAACTTGCTCACAATTATTTGTAACCTCCCCGAATTCGGTGAGCAAAAAAGAGAAGTAGTTATTAGGCCGGCTTTTGGGCGAAAAAGTATTTCAGATTCCTTGGAGATAAAAGTGCTTATTTGAATGCTTTCAGGTGGAGTGACCGTGACCGCGGCATGAAAACGTTTGACCAAGACTGCACAGTTTACTTTCGTTCTGGAGCTTTTCAAAGGTAATTGAGCTTTTGGGGGCGACAGTGCACAGGATGCATGGAACAAACATCGTAAGGTTTTGTGTGAGCGCACGGGACAGCATGTCCAACGGCGTTGTTAGTGCACCGTGTGCAATGAAAGCATACACCCAGTATTAGCGAAACCCGCAAGATGCCAACAGCCAGTAACGCTATCGCGTTACATGAAAGGAAACCTGAGCGTGGGCGGGTGCCATGTATAAATATGTGGGCGGCAAGTGAGTCTCTAGATATACTAGGGACGCTGCCAGTTTTTTTTTTGTCCGTCAATCTCCCGTGTGGATTCACATGTCGTGTCAATCATGTCATGTGTGAGTTACAAGGTTCTGCTGCAGCAAAGGAGCGCATTTCTGGTGCTGCTATATGCCGTTGCGCTGAAGCCTTCAAGCCGTAATGAATTTTTCTCGCGCCTTCTAAGCCTTAAAACAGGCCACAGAACATTAAATAGAAAACCTGAAATTACAACTTATATGATTCCTCCTGCCTCAGAAACCGGAGAACGCGACTCGAGCCCCGTACGTTACGAACTCGTAAAGGTATTTCATTTACAAATTTGGGATTAGCACCGCATGCGCCGTAATACCGCTGACGACAGACACACGGTGGTCGGCACACCCACGCACACACTGTAAGATATATAGGCAACTCCATTGCAATGCCCAGTGTTCATTACTCCAGTGCTCAGCGTCCAGTGTCCAATTTCTTTACATTTTTTTATTTTAAATCCAAACACCCATTTTTAATGTATTTAATTTACCCGTTATACCTCGGTGGAACGGGAAGGGTTTCAGTTCATGAGCCCGTTTAATAAAGTGTCCAGCCAGTGTCCATTGTTTGTTACAATAAATCACTGCCTGGTGTCGCTGTAAAATGTCAAATAATGTTGAACCACACCATGCAGCCAGAAATATGAGACCTAAAAATTTTCCTCCAGTCTCTCTTTGAAGGAAATGCATGACGAGTGATACGACTAAAGCATTAATATGTTTCACTAGAGCTCTCCCTATGACGGTCGCGAAAAATGGAGCGACATCAAGAGACTACAACACATGAGCTGGCCTTCGTCACGCTCTGGCGCCGTGCATGAATGCAACAGCACTTTTTTGCGCACTGTAGACACGGAGTCAAACTGGGCTTAAATGAAAGTTTATTCAAGTCAAGTCAAGTCAAGGCTCAGCGTAATAGCTAACTAGACAATTTAGTTTGTGGACTATGTATTCGCCACATTCGCTCTCAAATTTATATATCGACTCTCACGGTGAAAGCGCGTCTCCGCACTAAAATTTATATAACGATTTTCACTGTGAAAGCGCATCAACGGCATCTTTTGACTCGCGCAAGAAAATATGGTCTTTTCAGGCGATGTGTTTTTTCCTTACAAAAAAAAAAAAAAGACAGAGAAAGAGAGAAGACGTGGGTAGGCGAGGTGTGCGTCGTCCTCAAAGTATACAAGCTTCCCCTGGCGAATAAAACCGCCGGAACCTTGTAGGTGCGGCGGCGCACACCCGGAATAAGAACACGGAGTAGTAACCACGAGTAAAAAGGAAGCTGTGAACAAATGTTGTTACAGAAACATCGCGCCTGCTTCATTTTATTCCTCGTGGTGCGAGCGGTGTTCCGCGAGACCGCCTTTTGTTAGAACACAAGAACCCTGCCTGCTGTCGCGTCGTGAAACCGGTCTCTGAGACTGATGTAACAATTACAAACTTGGAACATCATACGACAAGCTCGCATAGTGGCACGAGTAGGAGAAAGAACAGCGAGGCCGGTTGCTGCCGCAGCCGAAACTCGGTTTCATTATCAACAGTCAGGCCCGCGCAACAAGGTAACAAAAAAAAAACAACACACTGCCCGGATACACACGCTCGTATTTTGACGCGGACAAGGGCGCAGGCGTTCTCAGCGTATACGCCGTAACGGCGCAGAGAAACTGAGGGGAGGAATAATAGACGACTGGTATATGTAGTCGGTGGGTGAGCCCTGATTTTATTTTTTATGGAGGGAGAAAGAGAGACAGAGAGGACAAAAAACTAGCTAAGAAGGCTGGCCAGAAACAAAACAAGATTGTGGTTCAGTCTCCGTTCTTTCTCGTGGTGTTTACCGTACAAGCGAGTACCGAAAGGGTTCTTGTAAGAAATGCGTGAAGACAAAGGGACGGGTAGGGACGTGGCTAACCAGATGGTTCTCTCGAAGAAGACAACAAACGCCTTCCCCGTGGTCTTCCCGGGGATCCCTCGAAAAGAAAAAAAGGGCAAGGCGATTCAGAAAACGCCTTTACCAGGAAGCGAGACACGGCATATATTCCCAGCAAAAATGAAGGCACCCGTATTCGAAGGCATGGTTGTTGCATCGTCTCTTCTTATGCATACTTCGGGGAGTGCCAAGGCTTTTTGTGTCGCACCGGAATTTATTTTCGTGTGTGCGTGTGCGTGCGTGCGTGCGTGCGTGCGTGCGCGCGCGCGTGCGCGCGTGCGCGCGTGTGTGTGTGTGTGTGTGTGTGTGTGTGTGTGTGTGTGTGTGTGTGTGTGTGTGTGTGTGTGTGTGTGTGTGTGTGTGTGTGTGTGTGTGTGTGTGTGTGTGTGTGTGTGTGTGTGTGTGTGTGTGTGTGTGTGTGTGTGTGTGTGTGTGTGTGTGTGTGTGTGTGTGTGTGTGTGTGTGTGTGTGTGTGTGTGTGTGTGTGTGTGTGTGTGTGTGTGTGTGTGTGTGTGTGTGTGTGTGTGTGTGTGTGTGTGTGTGTGTGTGTGTGTGTGTGTGTGTGTGTGTGTGTGTGTGTGTGTGTGTGTGTGTGTGTGTGTGTGTGTGTGTGTGTGTGTGTGTGTGTGTGTGTGTGTGTGTGTGTGTGTGTGTGTGTGTGTGTGTGTGTGTGTGTGTGTGTGTGTGTGTGTGTGTGTGTGTGTGTGTGTGTGTGTGTGTGTGTGTGTGTGTGTGTGTGTGTGTGTGTGTGTGTGTGTGTGTGTGTGTGTGTGTGTGTGTGTGTGTGTGTGTGTGTGTGTGTGTGTGTGTGTGTGTGTGTGTGTGTGTGTGTGTGTGTGTGTGTGTGTGTGTGTGTGTGTGTGTGTGTGTGTGTGTGTGTGTGTGTGTGTGTGTGTGTGTGTGTGTGTGTGTGTGTGTGTGTGTGTGTGTGTGTGTGTGTGTGTGTGTGTGTGTGTGTGTGTGTGTGTGTGTGTGTGTGTGTGTGTGTGTGTGTGTGTGTGTGTGTGTGTGTGTGTGTGTGTGTGTGTGTGTGTGTGTGTGTGTGTGTGTGTGTGTGTGTGTGTGTGTGTGTGTGTGTGTGTGTGTGTGTGTGTGTGTGTGTGTGTGTGTGTGTGTGTGTGTGTGTGTGTGTGTGTGTGTGTGTGTGTGTGTGTGTGTGTGTGTGTGTGTGTGTGTGTGTGTGTGTGTGTGTGTGTGTGTGTGTGTGTGTGTGTGTGTGTGTGTGTGTGTGTGTGTGTGTGTGTGTGTGTGTGTGTGTGTGTGTGTGTGTGTGTGTGTGTGTGTGTGTGTGTGTGTGTGTGTGTGTGTGTGTGTGTGTGTGTGTGTGTGTGTGTGTGTGTGTGTGTGTGTGTGTGTGTGTGTGTGTGTGTGTGTGTGTGTGTGTGTGTGTGTGTGTGTGTGTGTGTGTGTGTGTGTGTGTGTGTGTGTGTGTGTGTGTGTGTGTGTGTGTGTGTGTGTGTGTGTGTGTGTGTGTGTGTGTGTGTGTGTGTGTGTGTGTGTGTGTGTGTGTGTGTGTGTGTGTGTGTGTGTGTGTGTGTGTGTGTGTGTGTGTGTGTGTGTGTGTGTGTGTGTGTGTGTGTGTGTGTGTGTGTGTGTGTGTGTGTGTGTGTGTGTGTGTGTGTGTGTGTGTGTGTGTGTGTGTGTGTGTGTGTGTGTGTGTGTGTGTGTGTGTGTGTGTGTGTGTGTGTGTGTGTGTGTGTGTGTGTGTGTGTGTGTGTGTGTGTGTGTGTGTGTGTGTGTGTGTGTGTGTGTGTGTGTGTGTGTGTGTGTGTGTGTGTGTGTGTGTGTGTGTGTGTGTGTGTGTGTGTGTGTGTGTGTGTGTGTGTGTGTGTGTGTGTGTGTGTGTGTGTGTGTGTGTGTGTGTGTGTGTCGTTTCAGTGACAGGCCACCTCAACTATACAGTGATTTCCGCCGAGGTAAAAGGGTGGCAAAAATCGAAAATATGAATACTTCATGTTGTCGAAAAAATTTCGAGGACACCAAAACACTCTTTATGATCTAGTTATCCAAGTCCCTTCGCCGAACGTGTCCTGTATTTATTATCACCATCGTTTTCCTTATGCGTTGATTTTTCCTTTTTTTCTCGGTTACTAAGGCTGAGCCCATACTCCTCTTCACAAGCCGAAGCAAGAAGGAAATTTTTCTAGAACGCACCTGTATACTTCTTAGCGAACAATTCTCCCCAGTTGATTAATCCCCTCATCGAATAAAATGTAACGCTGATAACATCCCATTATGGGCCTTGGTGCAGGCCAGCTTCTTCGTTATTGTGTGGAACTTCCGTTATTATATTAGCGATCTGTGCTCAATCGTGTCGCTTTTTCGCTCCCCTGTTTCCTATCTTATTAGCATTATATTTGAAGTACGGACTTACATGCCTGCTTTCTTTTTTACTTTCTTCGATTGTTCATTGCTTTATTATTATTCGCTTCCACTCTCCTTTTCCTTCTTTTTTTTCTTTTCTTCGCTTACAACGGGTTCACCACATTAACAAAACAATCCTGCTTGGGCCGCCTGTATGGCGTGCAGTATTGACAACTAAAATAAACTAAAATAAATTTATGCGGCCGTAATTTTCACGCTCGAATTGCTCATGCAAGCCTCAGTACATATCTTGAACGTACGTCTCTAAGGCGAGGACCACAACGGATACACTTGGTGCGCCTATAGACAGCTATACTCATCGAACTGGTGGTTTTGAAAATGCGCCCCTGCCTGCCATCAACGAGGTCCTGGCTTCAGTCCCACTCAGACCCAAGTTTGTCTACTTTGTTTTCTCAACCCACTTGTTTATCCTTGGTTGCCGAGCTCCCTCGCTAAATTTCGCTTCAATCCGACACTTTTTTGACCTGCGTTCATAATGCTTTGGACCATATATTTTGTGTACCATCCATATACGCCTTTTGAGTGACGCCTGTGTGCAAAACGCCAAATTTGCGACTTGCAGAGCAGACTAATACGCTAGCATCAATAACGCTCTTCGCAGTAATGCAGCCCGAATGTCATGCAGTTTGCGTTCGCAATGTTTTGATCATGTAGTGACAACAGAGCGTAACAAATAAACAAAAGACGCAGTACTCGAGGATAAATTGCCTCGATTCAATATGGGCATCCAAATTCTTTATGGATTGACCCGTACACACGTTTCTACACAATAAAACAGCGGTTTTGTATCTTTGGCTTTTAGTGGTTTAATACAGCCTCAGCTTCTTATTTGATTTGCTCTTTGTTAGTCGGGATTCCGACTTGATGAAGTAATCCTAAGCTCTCCGGCTGCATTTCAAGTTGGACGAGAGGGCGAAACTCGGCGCAGCCTGTTTCGCGCGCTTCGCGCCACTCACAAACTAATGCTCGCAAGCTCGCCCACATTTTCATACTACGAAACGCGAGCGTCAGGTGTACAAACAACAAATCTTCGAGAACATTTGCATCCAAACATCCTCCTTCGCCACGCTTAACGCACAGCGCAAACAGTTCAAACTGTACACCAACTGTACACAGGACGCCGCTATTTACAATACGTCGCAGAAGGGCGCCACTCCACGGGGGGCGCATGCCAGACAGCACAAACAGGGACGTACAGCGGGACGC
Organism: Haemaphysalis longicornis; assembly: GCF_048455015.1. Taxonomy (NCBI): domain Eukaryota; kingdom Metazoa; phylum Arthropoda; class Arachnida; order Ixodida; family Ixodidae; genus Haemaphysalis; species Haemaphysalis longicornis. The sequence continues at coordinate 47,423,783 of NW_027526422.1, read as the reverse complement.
TACACATTCCCTTCCCGCCCTCAACACAACCCTCTCGTCTCTTTGTTGCTTCGTGTCCGCTTAATATTCATTCCAGCATCGATCCAGACTCGGAGAAGAAGAAAAAAACAGCAGCATTAGCGAACGGAGCAGCTTCCTTTGACAGCCCGTGGTGGAAGTAGCGACCGGGGTTGAAGGGACGCACAATAGTAAGCAGCCTGCGTTGTGAGTCTTAATTTAGTCCTCCTTCGCGTCTCTATCGCTGTTTTAAGCCTTTTTTTTCCCATCCTCCGTCTCTCCTGGCATTTGTCTGCGTGCGTGGTCCTTACAGGCGCAGGCGTTAAGATCACACAGGGTCGGAGAACAATAGAATCCGATCGCAGAACCGACGCGCGCGGGATGTTGGGGGAGAAAGAAGGGAGTGGGGGTGGAGGGGCGAGGGAACCATGCAGGCCTGTTTCAAAGTAGCCCGCAAATTGATTTAGACCTAAAATAATACCACGGATGCGACGCACCGCCCATGCGGCGCGAAGAAAACCTCCGTCGCACGCGCGGGCTCGGCGATTAGGAGGACAAAACGCAACGCCAACGGGACGTGCAGGGAAATATAAGCAAGTGCGGAAGCGTTCGAATTCGAAATGCGCGCGGGAGTTGCGACGTTGTAAAAACAACGCGCGCCACCACGCGAGTGTGGTGGTGGTGGGCGAGAAAGCCTCAATTACAAACCGGTGGGAGGAGCGAGCGTCAACTCGGTGCGAGCGGATCGGATGGAAGAAGCCGCTGTTGATTCGCCGAAACAGAGAACAGAGAATAGAAAGCAAGGTTAGGACAGAAACTCGGAGAGCGGTGCCTTCTCCGCAAAAATAACGCCGCGGAAGCAAAATTAAAAACGTGCTTCGTGCGCGCGTGTCTTTTATTGCTCAGTAGAAAATGGCATTTCAAATGTTTCTCTTCTTTTCCAAACGCGGCGTCTGTAGATAACCGTTAACCACCACTTTGCGGTGATGCGACGCAGCAGTTGTGGTTTTAACTGTCGGGACCCGAGGCGTGCGCGCGTGCCGAGGAAAGGGAAAGTTGTTTCGTTCGTCTCAAAACGTTCTCCTCCCCATTTTTTTTTTTTTTTTTGTAATGCATTCGTTTCAACGCTCGCCAAAACAACCAAGAGATGCCGAAATGCAGTGAGAGGGAGATGTTTAACACCAGGGTACAGCGGTCGCAAATGAATGTCGATTAGCAGTAACGAAATGATTAGCTTCTTTCTACAACCGCGGCGGTAAGGGAACAGCTGTGAGTAACTTGGTCTAAAAGCAGCGCCAACAGAATCGCGGAGGCAGAAAGAGAAAAGAAGGGGACGTAAAGCGACACCTTTGCGAAGCAGCGGCAAAACAAGATAGCATGGGCAACAAAACATCAGACCGCAAGCGGATAGACTGACGCCTGCGCGAGTTACTCTAACATCACCTCTAATCTTCACCCCTCCATGCGAAGAGAAGAAAAGACGGAGCGCGTTACGCGGCGGCAAAACGCGTGGTTCTATCTACTCTACACGCGTGCCGAACAACTGTGTAGTGAGCAAAAATGAGAAAAACGCATTAAGGGTGGATGTCTAATTAAGCCAGGCCAGAAAAAGAGGGGAGGAGGGGCGTAAAAGAGGGGGTATTGCGTGGACCGCATCAACTGCAAGATGAGAAAGGGGAAAAAAACGAAAGAACACCGATCTTCGTTTTTCCGTCGACATCTGAGTCTAAAAATTCTCATCTGGTGTCCTCAGCACAGTGCGAGCTATAGACGCGGCGCCGTTATATTGTTTTCTCCCCGATACCACCACCGTACTTGCTCCCTCTTCCCTTTCGTCCAAAACGCTCTAACGCAGGCTCCATAAGCAACCCCCTACCCCTCGCGCGCTTCTCTGATTGGCCAGCCAACAGCGCGAGCGAGAATATGCAGAACGAGCGGTCTCTCTCGCAGCATCCATCCTCGCCCCCACCGTTCCACCGAACCCTGCCTCCCTTTTTCCTCCACCCGCCACCCAACGCCCCTGCCGCTTCTATCCCCAAACCGTTCGGGAAAATTCATCCCCACTCAGCGGACCACTGAGGGGGCGAGATTACGAGCTCAAGAGAGAAATTAAAAGTTGGTGGCCGGTTCAAACACAGCAAAATAAAGCAAACGTGAAAAGGAAAAAAAAAAAAAAGACGCGTCAGAAAGATCTCAGCGCTTTTGATCTTGCTTTCCTTCTTTTTAGGGAGTACATTTGCGTTTTGCTCTTACCAGCGACGCCAACATGATTCTTTCTCCGGCTCAAACGTTACGAAAAAAAAAAAAAGAATGCCGCTTCCAGCCCGCTCGCTCGCAATGGCAAATAAACGAAAATTGCACAACCAGAAAGTAAAATAAATGGTATTTAATGCACAAAACGTGCGCAAACAATTAACGTGTCGTTGAAACAGGCAGCCACACTGGCGTGCGCGCGGAGAGCAAAGAAGCCCAAAATCAATAGCCCCGCCATGGTCGATCCTCCAGAGCGCCACAGAAGAGTCGTTTCCGCCGCAGCGTCAGCAGCTATACAGCAGCCGTCGGCGGCGGCGGCGGCGCGCAAAAAGAACTCCCCAACTCCCGCCGCGATCTTTTTTCCTCCCCAAAAAACATCCCGCTGCCGACCAATCCCTAGGCTGGAAACACACTCATTTTAATTTCCCAACCACCACACATTCCTGCCTGCTTCCATCTCTAGAACTTCCCCCGCCATCCCGTTTTTATCTTTTTTCCCATTTTCTCCTTCCCGAGCCCTCCCTTTCCCTAACTCCCGCGCACCGCGAAAGCGCCACCACCGCCCTTCTTTATTTTAGTTCTCCCTAAAAAAAGGAAAAGCACGGGGGGGGGGGGGGGGGGGGGGCGAGCGGGATGAAAATGTTCGGAAAGGGAATGACCGTACTTGCCAACGCCTCCTCTCGGAATGGGCCTATATCGATTTCGAGAACGCCCGAGAAACTCTTCAATCAATAAAGAAAGAAAGAAATGGAAGTGGGAGATGGGGTCGAAAAACGGGAAAAGCAGCGCACGTCAGCTAGACAGACGCGTAGAGGCTGCGGGAGGAAGTGGGCTGTAATGTTGTAGTACTGTCCCGCTGATAAAGATGAGCAAGAACCACCAGCATCGGCACTACGAGGGAAAAAAAAAACAGCCCGCGCTATACGCCAAAGCGTGCACGGGAGCGGATCAGTAGGAAATGTTTTACGATTCCCGACGCTTCCCCAATTCCCTCTTCCCCCGCTTCTTTTTCCCCCTCTTTTGATCCTCTTTCGCCTAGGTAAACGCCAGGATAGACCAGTGGGAGGAGCTTAGGGATCTCCCCCTCCGCCCGCCTCCGCCGCCAACGCCGATGACGCCGCGAGAGGCTTCGCTTTTGGCGCGTCCTCGAATCGTAGAGCAGCGGAGTGTGGCAGTGGTCCGAGTGCGTTTCTCGCCCGGTTCTGCCTCATTTTTGATTCGTTTCCCTCCAGTTTTCCCCTCTTTTCGTCATTTTCCCCGTCCCCTCTTCGCGTCTCGATTTATAGCGGGGATTTGCAGTTATGCGTGCTGCCGCAGCCGCTGTTTACACTATTACACAGCCCAGAGAGCTAGGACTATATTAGCCGTCTGCGGCAGTTATCCGTCTCGACGCAGGGGTTTTTGAGCGCACAGGGGAAAGGGATTGGGAAAGGGAGGTGATTTCAATCGGCTCATTTTGGCGCCCGCTGTCGAGAGTGGTGTTGACTCAGTGGGCTCCGTGGAAATCTCTTTAACCAACCTTGGGCAAACAACGGATGAATGCGCCCCTCGAGAAAAATTCGAAACTCATTAGTCCGCAGACCACGGAGCACTCAATTTGCTTTCGGGAGATCCATTTTGTCGATAGCCCGAATTACGCCGCTGCAGTCTCTTCATGAATACTAACTGCTTTCTACAGCGAAAAAATACTGAGAATTATAGAGACGTCTATGCATCGCATTTCTTCACATTCCTCATAGTGTAAGTGTAACATACGTCGCACTATATACTCTTTTATTAAGACATTTACCATCTTGCTGGCAGATAGTTGTTGAGTAGTACGTCTCGATGAAAAAAAAGACCGCGAGGGAACAGAGGTTGGGTGCAGTTCCAAACTGTATAATAGACACTTGGCTTTTGATTTTCAATTTTTGAAAATCCTGCATGTTGTTTCGAGATGCGAAATTTCCGGATTCCGCATTTGCCAAATTTGATTTGCCATGCTTTCAATCGTCTCTCCTTGATTTGGCTGTTAACACCGACCGTGAAATCTACAGATTAGGAGCCTGACCTCAACAACTTCCGTGTCTACCCCTCCCCCCCCCTTCTATATTTACCCTCGTACACCCTCCCCCACAACAATCGGTTGCGCGCTAGATCAGCTAGCGAAGGTATTCCAGTTCAGTCGCAGCCAACAAACACTTAACCTTAAGCTAACGCCCATTAACTGTAATACACACGTGGTTGGCACGAAGTGGGGGTGTCATCGTTAAAGTGTCTATAAAGCATGAAAAAAAAAAACGGTTGGCTGTAATTTTACTGAGAAGCCGTCCAATGAATGCATAAAGACAATAAGGAATCGTTGCCTAACGCCGACACGTGGATTAAACAAGTTCGAGTTGCTGCAGAGGTGCGTTACTGTTATTAAGTATAGCGCGCGGAATGTCCGTTCAAATATTACGTAATATTAAGTAGCTATGATTTTTACTCAACTGTTTTGCCAAAATCAGAAGAACATTTTTTTTTCTTGCACCAATTCGCTGAATATTTTAACCATTTTCAACGTGTCCTATAAAAATAGAAGCTATTTTTTTTATTTACTGTCACCAAAGAAAGAAAGATGATTCCCAAAGAAACATTCAAAGTGCACTAAAAACTAAACAGAACACCAAAATTGTGCTAAAAGGCGTACAGATATAACTCACAGGAATATTTTTCTCAGGTTTGACGTCACGGCGACAAATTTAGACGCATGCTTTTCAACGTACCACCCACTAACAGCGGAAGGCGCCTTTCGATGAACAACACGGAACCTCCAAAAGCTTGCAAGTTGCGGCATCATATAAGAAACCCGAGCGAGACAGGTGAATTACACCAAAAGAGTGGATCTTGAAGAACACATATTTTATATCCCAGTTATTGAGAAAATTATAATTTTCCAGCAGCGTTCCCTCAAAGGTGTACAAGCTTTTATTGGCGCGAACATTCGTTATAGCCGACAATTGTGTTCTTGGGCCCGAGCAATGTAAATGTTCCCTCTGGCGCAGATAAAAATTGTGGTTCCTCTGGTGCATCTAGGGAAATGGGGGGCACAGACAAACACAGTGGCAATAATATTGGAAAGGAATAGGCTATGAAGTATCCTGTGATTATCCCCCATACTGAGTTTTCAAGGCCCATTGTCCGCAAATTTAGACGCGTGGTTTTTAAAATTTATTTATAAATACGAATGAACCCGCCGCGGTGGCTCATTGGCTAAGGCGTTGCGCTGCTGAGCACGAGGTCGCGGGTTCGATTCCCGGCCACGGTGGCCGCTTTTCTGATGGAGGCGAAAAGCAAAAACGCTCGTGTGTACGAGATTTCGGCGCACGTTAAAGATCCCCAGGTGGTCAAAATTAATCCGGAGCCCTCCACTACGGCGTGCCTCATCGCCTGCGTTGCGTCGGCGCGTTAAACCCTACAATCAATCAATCAATCAATCAATAAATACGAATGTGAAAATTGATTGATTAATTGATTCCCTTAATTCAGTGAGGAGGCTCGTGAAATAAAAAAAAAATTGACGAAAACGTATGCTTAGAGTTTATCAACATTAGCAAAGAAAAATGCGCATGTTAAGACATAGGTTACCAGGTTCATATGCATATAGCACAGCGTCCATCAGCAACGCTTGATTTGCCTCTCGAACGCACAATACATCTGAGCATATCGTAAGCCGTATTTAGTGAAGAAATAAGGATTATTTAAACCACCTGGAGATCTTCAACGTGGACCGAAATCTCGACACACACGGGTTTTTTTTTTTTTTTTTGTGTTCGTTTTTCGCATCCGCCAGAAAAGCGGAACTTCGCAAAGATCCAGTGGTGGGATTACTAACTGCCAAGCAACACAGAAACTGATATAATAAATGTATGCCCAGCCATTTGAACTATTCCGCTTTGAAATTGCGCGCAGGCATCTACGGATGCAAATATGATCGCGAAACCGCTTAAGATAAGTGTTTTCTGAGCACTTTTTTCTTAAATAAGAACAATGCTAGCAAATCTTAGGAAACCCCATACTGCACATGTGCGATCCACCATTTCCCGAGCTGTGTGTCTTTTTTTTTTCTTTTTTCTTAAAGAAACTCTGCCACACTTTCGATGAACGCTTTCACTCTTTCCTTCGCGTCTAGAAGCATTGCGGAAGCTATGGTTATCGCCAGCACGGAGCGGCACTGCGTGATTTGCTCGTCGCAGCAGATACGCCTTCTGTTTCTGCTTTGCTTTTGTGGCTTTTTTAAAGTGGCTACCGAATGCGTATATTTCCGCAACTGAAAGAAAACCGGCCAATAGCCGCTACACCACTGTAATGAGTTCGAAGGACGCGAAGGCTGGGAAAGAGAGAAAATGTTTTTGAGCAAGTTTCCGAGTGTTCTGATGGGCATAGAGCAGTAATGTTTGACTGAGGTACTTAGTGACCTCCCATTCTAAGTATTGGATGTGTTTGTTGAATACGTTCTGAAAGTATTTAGCATTTAGAAATAAGTTAAAAAAAAGCGTTGCAGTGTCTCTTTAAGCAACTCCATGTCGACTGCCAAATTTATTTAGAAAGTCTGTTTGACTCGTGTGTGGCAGGTCGGATAGCTTTTCTTTTGGCTATCTACATGGCGTCATGCCAATCAGTTCGGGTTGAAAGGGAACACCACACACACCTTCGTACAAAATGAACCGGGTCAATGCCCACTGCATGTTTACGAGTGTATTCTGCTCAAACAACAAAAAATAAATTATCCTGCCTCATTATTTGTTGATTCTACGTTCAGCAGTGAAGTTCCGACACGATGAACATTCACAATGTCGGGCTGGGAAGTATTTACCTCCGCAAACGAAGATAAAGTTCCAAACTTCAAATTTTGTTGAAGTAGTTGTTGGGGCAGCCGCAAATTATGCTTGGAATTTTCTTCGGCGTTTTGTTCATAAACTAAAGCCGTAGACGTCCGTAAAATTGCAAAATAAAAAAAAATAATGTGAATTAGAATACATGACACAGCAACAAATAGTACTTGAACAAATTCACTTCAATGTTACATAGTTTAGGGGCGCTGAGGCATACACAACAGCGACGAGGTTTTTCTTCGAAGGGGATATAGAATTGTCCCGATTCGATGTGACCTGCTGCAAATGTGTCGTTCTTACTAAACTGAAGGAAATTCAGAAAATACATTTGGCCCTGTATTCGAAATCCTGCTTTATTTTCCATTTTACCGGATAAATTTATAGGTGAAGTGTTTGTTCGCCTTAAGATATATCGCATAATTATTCGCAAGAAAAAAGGTATCCCTAGCAAAATTCGTCTGTTCCCATTTCCTTCCGCACAAAAAAGGCGCACTGAGAAAATTTTCACGTTTGAAGCTTGTTAACCTGGACTAACACTACCTTCGCGACTCCTTGGTTTATGCGTTAACCTTGGCTCAGCGTCGGTTAAAAATTTTAACCCGATTAACCAGCTGGCTTTTATCGGTTAATTGATTGTTTAATCGGTTTCTTTGGTTTATGAGGAAAAAGTACCAAAATAATATTGTAGAATATTCATAACACCTTAATAATGAATGAAGAATAAATTTATTATAGAAAGGATGGCACTCTGAGCTGTGGGCCTTCGCGAAGGAGGCTTACCTCGTGACCTTAATAACAAAAATAAGATCAGCGTGCACGTCGGTTTGTTCACAGACATTCGAAATGAAGCAAGTAGGTCACCGTCACGGCGTTGATGCGGGCGGGACGCTCATCACCGTGTTCGTCACTCACACGTTTTTTGAATCAGGAACATGAGCACCCACCGTAATTGCAGGGGGCACCGACTAATCGTGGTTTACTCTCCACCGGAATTCTTTAAACAGCGGCCAAACGGTATAATCGCCCGCTCGCTGGATTTTCTTCAACGTATACAGTAGCCGACAAATTTTCCGGACCTGGGGGGGGGGGGGGGGGGGGGGGGACGAAAAATAGTCCGAATAAAAGAGCAGTCGAAAGAATCCGCACGTCACACAAACGAACTTTGGTTCATTTAAATAGGACTGAAGAAGCCACGAATGGTTCAGGACAAACCTGATGATGACGTTGCTTATAAGACAGCGTCACCTAGTGTTTAAAAAAACGGGTGTCTAAAAAAATACTGGCCCCGTCTGACCCGCTTCCGGTTTTCAAGATTGCTTCCGCCGCAGACTGCATGCAAAATTATGGGCTCGAAGATCACAGTTTGTTACCCCAACGGCCGTCAAGCCAATTCCCATCAGATCAGAAGCTAGGCAGGTGGCTTAGGATTCAAAATAGCGTCGTCCTGGAGTCGCACCGTGGCTCTGTCGCGGAAAATTTTGTCCGGGAAATCAAACTATAGTCTTTATTTTGTCCGAAATATCCGTTGTTCATATACATTTCTCCTGTGGTACAACTTGCGGTTCCTCGGGCAGGTCCGGAATATCCAGCAAATCCGAATTTTTGGAGCCCGATAAAATGGTCGTCTACTGTATTTGCATTTTTTTATTCTAAAAGTTGCCCTGTGGCAAAAGAATACACGAGTTCAGAGGTACTCGAACAAGTTGACTTTGTGTGTAAAATCCGAGAGTTGCCGATGAAATGGCATTAAGATTAGCCATTTTTTTCGTCTGACTTAATCCCTATCATCTCTTTGCAAACTGGCATCGTTTTCTGTTGTTACGTAAGGCGGGTTATTCGACCACGAATACGGCCCCCGACATGCTAGCGCACAATTTCAACATGGCATTCTTATTTGTGTTTGTTGACATAACTTTATCCGATTAACCAATTAAAAAATTAATCGCAACTGCAGCATTAATCAATTGATCGGAAAGTTAATCGATCAATTGCCCACCACCCCTAGTTATCACACGAAACCATTGGGTTCAGCCTTTCAATCAATCTAATTATGATAGCCCACACCAAATCGGCACTGTTTGGGCAGAACTGTGCCGCTTCTTACTTCTCCTTCGACCTTGCCTGCGCTATCCAAAAAACAACGCGTTAACAAGACGTATGTTCTAGATCTGTGTTATCTTGCCTGTTGATAGAAAAAAATTAGCAGTGGCTTAGCTCGGTTATGCCAGGATATACGTATCATGAGCAAAGGTTCAGCTGGTTATTCTTAGGAGGTTTCCTGGTTTTCTATGATTAGCTGATTATCATGCTTACTGCTGATAAAACGATTTCCAATCCAATCCAGTCCAATCCAATTTAATCCGATCCAATCCAGTTGCGAGACCGGTGGCTCCGGTAAGGTGGCTACACCGGCGTGCCAGCTGTGCACTGCTCCTCGCGCATGCGCAGCACGGCTCTCCAGGGGCCACGCGAAACTGCTCAACCTCGGCCAGTGTAGCTCACGCTACAAAAACACGTTTTAAGCTCTCACCGCTGAGTTACACGATCTCTGCAATGGGGCCACACCTTCAACTCGCAGCCATCTTAGAGCATCCCGGTGGATTACATAACACGACTGGGAATGGCTAGGTGCAAGCTTGCGAGCATATGGGCATTTTTTCCCCTCGCTATGAAGTTTCCAGCTCCATCCATCGACAGTTGGGAAAAAAAGAGAGAGGTCGAACAAACGGTGGGCGGCAAAGAGGGCTAGGGCAAAGGAAGAAAAAAAGAGATACGCCCGCCACACTGAATATACACCGATCGCTCCACCGTTTTTCCATGCTTGGAAGAAGTCACTATTTCCAGGGGCCATATGCGCAACCTGCGCCAAAACGGATTAAGAAGAAAGAAATGTAGCAGAAACAAAAATAACCGGAAGAAATAATAATAAAAAAAAGAGATGACAGACTCACGCAAAGTAGAAAGAAACCGGAGAGAAACGCAAGAGCACGGCGCCGCCTCCTTCCGACCCAGGAATGACAGAGAAAAGCCCCCAGAAGACCGCCGCCGCGGAGATTATATAAAACCCTTCGATAGGCACCCCACCAACCCCACCCAGATTCGAAAGCTAAAGTTCACGGCCACGGCGTTACGTAAGAGCTCGGGAGAAGAAAAGGGGTGACGGGGGGAGAATAAGAGCGCACCGGTTGTCGGAGAGAAAGAACGAAAGGGGTGCAGGGGAGGTTGTGTTTGGGTTGCTTTAGCGGAAGCCGAAACTTTGTCTTCGTATCATCGTCGAACCCGCGGAGGGCACGTCTTAGAAGGAAAAACGAAAGGCTACGCCGCCGTTCGTCTCCTCAACAACCTCTCGCTCCCTCCTCGTCCTCACTTCGAGCGCCTTTGAACCCTATCACGCACGCAACCCGTTGCTCCCCCCCCCCCCTCCCCCCTCAACGTTTCTCCGCTGCTGTCGAAAATGGTGCGACGTGCCAGACGGTACCCGGAGACCGGTGCGGCTCAAAATCCGCCCCTCTCCCTTCTCACTCCGAATTCACAATACGGCACGGCTGGAGGAGCAATGTCGAACTCGAGGATATATAGAGAAAACAGAGGGGAATTGAGCGACGAAGGGTAGGGGGGGGGGGGGAGGGGGGGGCAGAAAAACTGTTTTTCTCTGTTTTCTTGCTCTTAAAACTCTCCTCCGCCGCGAAAACTTTCACGAAACGTAAGAGAGAAGAGCTTCGAACGCGGGAAACTGTGCCGGCACCACGCGGTGGCGGCGGCGGCAGCGTTTTTCTGGTGCGGGGCACAAAAGGGGTTCTTCTTTGCCGCTGCCAATAGTGACTACGGCCGCCGTGGCGCTCGAGTGTGTTACGTCTTGGAGGAGGCCGTGGATGAGCCCGTCTCCTCGAGCAGGCGAGAGAGGGGCCCGTCGGAACAGCACCTGGCGTCGTCGCTGGGTCCGCCAGACGTCGGACGCTTTTTTTGAGGGGGCACAAAAAAATTGCTCGGCGCCGCCGGGCCGCAACACACATCTTTTTTTTTTTTTCTATATGGCACACACACACACGCACATACATGCACGCTCTCTCCCATGTCTCCTATATACTTTACGCGATTTCGTGCCCCTCCTTAGCCTTTTTTTCCCCTAGTAATCTACCCTGCGTGGTGCTTCCTTCTCCATCGCTTGTCGCGGCGGCTAAATGCACGCACAGGTTCCGGTTTCTCACGATGTATATACGACAGGTCGGTGGGTGACGCTAGCGACACCGAGCAAACGCGAAGTGCGCGCGAGCAAAAAAGTATTCGTTTAGAACAAGACAGGCATGACCAAGAAGCATTGCAAACAACAGTCTGCACACAGCGGATAATGATTTCAGCGCGCTGTAAGCGTTCTCATTGTTCTGTACGCGGCAGCAAAAATGAGCGGACGAAGGCGTTTATTTCCTGGTGGAATGATAGATGAAGATAACCTTCCACTTGTTTGTGGTTAATAAAGGTAAAAGCCATTTTTAGAGAGATACAAACACATCATCAGTGATTACGCCAATGCTCGGGCAGACGCAACGAAATTGCAACCAGACTTTTATCTGTACATGAGGCGAATATTGCGGCCTATTTTTGTTTCCTATTCCAAACGCTCGAAACGCGAAGCTGACGATGGGCAGTTCATTGTTTCAGAGAAAACGGAAACACGATCACCACCGCCGATACGATTACGTTCCTCATCACCATTATCACCCCCAAGCACAACAATCACGCACCGTTGTTTTGTCTTTGGTAACTATTCTGCCAGAACTTCGACCCAATAACGGTACCTAGTGCGTTCACTTATTCTCCTGCGGTACAGCACTAAGTACGAATGCTATGGTATGGAGAAGATTAGCGTTGCTTGTCTTCCCGGCGTTTTCTTAGCCCGCGAACAACTCGACCGTACAGTGCTGGCAACCTTTTCATTTCTTCCATGTCTTTACTTCTCCCCGGCGTACAGACGAGAGAAGGTACTACAGCGTACGAGCTTCTTCGCTGCCTCAATCAGTGGATCGTATCTGTTCGCGATGGGAGATCCCGAAACGGTGCGTTAAGCCAAATCCGTGTAATTGCCGCTGCAGATTCGAGACGCCCTGCCGTCCCACCGCTCTTCGGTATCGGCTTATTTCGCTGCTGCTGCTGCTTCTGCTGCTGCTCCGCGTGCTGCGGCGCGAGATGGCCAGGATTTATCTGCCACCGTTCGGCAGGTGCTTCTGTCCCACAAGTCAAGCCGCGACGAGCCCAGAGACCGGAGGATACCGCGAAACAAACAAGCAAACAAAAAAAAAGGAGCGCAACAGACGTGAAGCGCGTGCATACTGCGACTACAACTCACGATTGCGCTCGCTTTCTTTCTTTCACAGCATTTTCTTGTGTGATGTTTTCTCCGAACAGTACACGTTCAGTCATGACTTATATTTCCATATGCGTTTGTTTTATTTGTTTCAAAATGGCTTCCTCATTAGCTCTCTCTCTCTCTCTCTCTCTCTCTCTCTCTCTCTCTCTCTCTCTCTCTCTCTCTCTCTGACGTGTTTAGGACGATGGGTATACTGAGCTAACTACATGGAAGCCCAAAAGGGATGTGCTCAGTTGAGGTGTTCAGTTGCGGCAGCGTCAATTTTTCTCAATGTCGATACAAGGAAAGTATCAAGCGCATTCGCACGTACCATGTTCCGCACATTGGCGACGCTCGATTCTGAGCCAATTTTTCCCTCAAAATGAAAGAAAATGTCTCCGCCAATTTCAGGAGCACTGTCACTGTCTGCCCCTTTGGTATTGTTCTGACGTTCTGAAGAATGCGATCATTTGGGCGACTTGTGGCATTACCGGTAACGAAACAAAGAAAAGTGGCACACGAGGCAATAAAATACGCCCCCCCCCCCCCACGCCCCCCCCCCCCCCCCCCCTGGTTGTGTCGTTCTTTTCATTAAATTCTTAAACAAAAGCTTTGGGCATGCGGAGTACTATACTTGCCGAATACTATACTTGCTAAGATTCTGCAAGACGTTTTTCGCGCAAGCTTTCTGAAGTTTGAACTTATTGAAGTTAAATTTGACTAGATCCTCAGGATATTTTAAACGCCAATCCAGCAAATCAGCCCAGAGCTTTCTTTCTTTCTTTCTTTCTTTCTTTCTTTCTTTTTTTCTTTCTTTCTTTCTTTCTTTCTTTCTTTCTGTCTGTCTGTCTGTCTGTGTGTCTGTCTGTCTTTTTTCTTTTTTCTATCTTTCGATTTATGCGATTTTTTTAATTAAAAGAAGCCCGTACCCTACAGGTACATCAGGTCGCGCTAATTTGTAGTCGATTACCTATTAGGAAATCGGGAAAGTCTCTCGGCGTTTCAGATATGTCTGCACCGTCATACTCTTGCGTCAATGCGGTAACGGCGAAGCACAGGACGAATGAGTGAGCCACGCAACGAGCGTCTTGTTCTCCTGCTGTGCTCGTCTAGATTTTGTGCTCCGCCCCTGACTTTCGTAGCCGAGGGTGACCCACATTCCCAACCAAAGTTTCTGCTTTGTGGCCTACGCGGGATTCCAAGGAAACTGGAGCGAAGAGTTTGGTCACTAGTGCGAAACCTGCGTTCGGACTATCTGGAAAGACATTTTTATTGAGAAATTCAACTTCCTAGTCAGCTAGGGAATATACAGCTCGTATGCGCTTTCCACAAACCGTCGGCTTATACTTATTCCACAATTAGTGGGCACTTCAAATGCATCATACTAATCAGCATTTCGGTGGGACCGGAGCTTGCAGATTACGCCGAGCGGTACCTTGCCTTGAAATCGACGAATTGTTCATTTCCCGTGGGTCTACGGGAAGCAAGTTTCGTTTTACCTCCATGTTCGAGCCAGCCTCACATGCAAAACCTAGGACAATCCCATTTTTGCGTGGAATTCTGGACATTATTGGCGAATTACAGATTTAGATCAGAAGTTAAGCTTTTGTCAGCAGCTGGTTATTCATGTTTGAATGGTCATTTCGGATCAAGCCACTTGCACGCGAAAAATTCCCCAGTGTGAAACCTCGCATTGGGTTATAATCGCTTGGGTTTTGCTGGGTCCGTTAAATCTGATGGCTTTCAGTCAGTCTTTGTCTGTTCTTGGTATATTTGAGGGCCGCTCCCAATTAACCAGTGGGATGTACCACAAGTAACACTTTCGGGTTTATGTGCGCTCGGCTTGTCGCTGGTTCCCACCACTTTTGTTTCGTTTGGTGGGCATGAGCCCTCGTAGTGCTCGGTTTACGACAAACGCCGATGTGTTTTCCTGTCAACTTGATGTTACAAAGTTTACTTCTGGTTCACGCTAAGCCCCATCGCATATCTTCATTATTCCCATATCCCACAACAAAGTCATTTGGCGTCCTTGCCGAAATTAAGTCATCCATTCCAGTCTTCACGACGTCGGTTTTTCCTTGCCTTTACAATGCTTACAGAAAAGCATCCTTTACAGAGCGGTTTCAGATCGGACTGCGGAATACCCGTAACCGGATAGCTACAAGAAGAGCCGACAAAAGCTAGCCCTTTAGTGCAGCGCATTCACTTCACGCGTGACTAAGCGTGGGCATTACTATTATGAGTTTGTCATTAAACAGAAGGGATGGCAACATAGAAGTTCGCGTTTTGTGATAGGCGCCGACATTCCACCAGAACAGCACAGCATGAAAATATGTTTTGTGATGTAGCCTGTGTGAATATTGTATACATGCGTGTTAACGGTTAAACAAAATTGTTGCGCCATCGACCTGGGTGCCTCGTCTCTGCATTTGTTTCAACCACCCGCATTCCTAAATACTTTCGGGAGACTTGCGGCAGGTAAAAAACTTTTTTTCCTCTCACCATAGAACCGTTTCTATTGGAAACAAGTCCCTTTGTTACAGATTCAAAATTTCACAACGCCACTGCATTCCGTGAATTAAGCATACCGAACTGGTTAAAAAAACGTGAAAAAGCTAGGAATGAAGTCAGTTGTCTTTTTTATGATGACGAGCTACCAGACACATCAAGCCAACCTACTTTAGAAAGATAATATGTTTGTTTGAATTAAGGAATCTACAGTAGCATCGAACATTAGTGAGCGGATCGTTAATAACACAAACTAAAGAAAAATAAGGGGTGGTCAAAGCACCCAATGTCTTCTGGCCAACGCGAATAAGTTCTGTTGCGACCCCCGTACCATACCTCCGACCTGCCCGAGGCGTACAAACAAAAATGTAAGCACGCATTTGAACAAGTATATGAAGGATGGAGCAAGAAAAGAACGCGTCGCATCAGTCATAAGTAGCAACTTTGCAGCGCTCACAAAACACACAACACAGCCGGTTTCTCGCTTTGGTTCCCAACCTATCCCTGTCTGAAACTAAGCGCGACCGGAAAGATCACATTTTCCCCGGAAAAGATTAATATCGGCGCCTTTACCAGCGGGGAGCCAAACAGAGGGACTTGCAAATCGAAAACGAGATTATGCGAAATGACAGCGGCTCGCGAAGCAGAAAGCTCATGGGGAACGCACCAAGACATTCAGCCGAGCGAACGGCCTACGCCTAAACGAGAAAAAGGAAAACAAAAAGATCTAGTGAGGAAAGAAACCAGAATTATCCGTACTACAAGGAAGGGAAACTCGGAGGTCATATAGACTGACAGAAAAGGTTTTCCATAGTTGCCGGTATGCCCAAAAACTCGGCGCCATCAATAATGCTCGCTCCGATAGCTCGTTGAGCTGACAGTCGAGGAAGCGTGGTCTTTCTCCTGGGCGACTCCCTATAGCAAAACGGCGCCGATTTCTTATCTCCACCTAAGAAAGGTCGTATTTATTCAGACGGGAATAATGTATTCGGAGTATATACTGGCTACAACATCCTTGTCGGAAAAATGCGCTGTTTTTTTTCGCGTCCTTTTTTTCAGTTCCTTCTACGTTGTACCGCTTGTGCTGGACATCATTGGGTCGTATACATTTCAACGTCCTTACAAGCATTTCGTTTTCTATTTGGCCATCAAGCAGCGCGTTACAATCAAGCACAATTTTTACGGCTGTACCTACGACTTGAAAAGCGCTCCTATTCAAATAATACTCGCTAACAGCTGTACTTTTATAGTCCAGCAAGACACTCCTCTGCGCTACTTGATGCACTCTTCGAGAAATCTCTAGATCACCGTAAAGGCATAGGGAACAAATAAGATAAAGCATGCTCCGTATCTTTCTTGAACCGTGCTGGCGTACACGCCGAGCTTTAATTTTACGAGGCGGTCCTTTTATGGCCTTATCCTGCTTGCGTTGCTCCGGGCTTCCGGCATCCGAAGCAAAGGCCACCGCTCGTGAACACTGTGGGCCAATCTCGTTCATCTGACGATAATCCGAGCCCCGGCACATAACATTTCACGTAAAACCCCCGGCGCAGTGCGCCGCGTGCGATATGCACGCGGAACCGTTATGTAGTTTCTTATCTAGGTTCAAATGTTCGTGCGTGCACGCGAGTACACTTTAGAGAAGATTTATCAAGTAAAACTCTTCAGGAGAGGAGTTCAAACCCGGGTCCCACGGAATTTTGAGGCGGAAGTCATGGCTACCGGCCGAAACTCCTTTATAGGTATAGCGGTGAAGTTTTGAAATTATATGCGAAAGGTTTGAATCTTTATGGGATCCACAAGGCGGGAAACGCGAGTTGGCGTTACGGAGATTACTCGCGGGAAATGCGTCACAACCTGAAATGCTTTACAAAATGGGTCTTCGCATTATCGAAGGAAGTCGAATAGGTTTATGTCAAGCAAAACACGTAAGATGAGAGCATCAAGCTCTAAATACGGCTGTCTCACACCCGAAAACGCCTCGCTGCAACAACTGCAGAAGTGTTTACCTTGGTATTTCTTTCCACTTACGCCTGACTGCGCGGGAACTTTAGCAAACGTCAGGTGGGCCGCATGTTTCCGAATTCTGATCTAAAGTCAGAAAATATGTCATTAACCTGTAACAACATTTAGCGATGGGCGAAAAGCGCGTCCGGTGTCCCCTTTTTTTTTTTCTTTTTTATTTCCCGATTGGCCAGCTCCACAACGGACAAGGCATATACCGTATTTTCGCGATTCTAAGCACCCTCCCCTACTTTCGGTAACAAAGTTCGGAAAAAAAAGTTTGCACGCGAATCTAAGCGCCCCCTTTTATAAACAACCATCGCAAGGTGGATTTCAGACATGTGGAAACGAGCCCGAGTTCATGTTGTGGCCAAGTAATTGATGAAGTTTTCTATTACAAACCACTTCAAGGGAACATAAGACGGCCTGTTGGGGGATACTGAGAGCGGCGGCCCAAGCTGAACAACGGACATGGTAGTGACGGGGACTGAGCATCCGTCGTAAGCGGTGGATTCGCTGTCAGTATCTATTTTTCTTTTGAATGTTTCCCACATAAAACGTTATTCCTGGCACCCATCTCGTCAAGATACGGCAGCGAAACAACTGCTGGAGGGGGTATATACGTTTTTTTTAATCTAAGTACCACCCTCACTTTGGGCATCGCGATTGTGGAAAGAAGGAATTGCTTAGAACCGCGAAACTACGAAATATTAGATACAACTTAAAAAAGAAAAGGCAGCTTGCGGAGGCACTTCTTTGCGAATCAAGATCAAGCTCTTTAATTTCATATCAGCGGCGCGTTGCATTGAAATACACAGACATCTGCGTGTGTATGTTTGCGTATTCCGCATATTCAGGAGCATGTCATGCCGCGTCAGCACTATGCCATAGGCGGCGGTTTCAGTGTGCTGTTCGTTCGCAAACTAGCCAGCGTCCAACCAGTTTGCTGTCTTCTTATGCCCCTGTTACGCGGCAAATCTAATGTCATTTAAAGTAAATGACATTATGTATCTGTTAATTATATTCGGTTTGACCGGGTGGGTCTACAAGGCGAAACAAATGTTATTTGATAGTGATAGTGGTGCCGATTAGCAAGCTCGCAGAATTGCAAAATTATAGTTCAAGTGCGTCTGTAGTGTTTTCATATATAATAGTTTTCTTACCAAAACAAATAATTCTTTTTTTTAATTAAAAAGGAGAAAATCACAGTTTTAAGTGACATAAGTACACGCCACAAGCCGAAACAAATTCTCAAGAAATTCGTATCAGGTTAGCGCGTGCATTGGGGACTCGATTTAATTTTTTGTAAGCACCTCTTTGTCTTCTTTATATGAAAAACAACATTAAGGGAAAATAAAAATTCATTAACGGTTTTTAGAAACTGTATTCTTTGGTTTATCACTTAACTTTGTAGTCTAGTGACGCACCACTGCCATCGAAGCTATTTATTCGGCCGCTGAATGAGCTCTCCAACCTCCTTTAGCCGCTAAATGCCATTCGCCTCGAATGTCATTCGGTATTCTCGTGTAACCCTGAAATGATGACATTTAGAGCAAATGACATTTGCTCTAAATGTCCTAAGAACTGTCGTGTGACAAAAGTATTACTCACATTTGAAACAAACACAGTCCCACTGTATCCATTTTGTTTCGTGATAACAATTTAAACAAGATATGACTAGAACACGTAAATGAGCTCTGCATAAGCGAATAATGTTCGGTTATCCAACAGGTTCGTTTCCTTGTTTTTCCTTTCCTTTGGAGAACCCGCGTCACCTGTGCAATGTCACGTTTAGGGGGCGTTATATACAGTTTCTGGGATGAAAGCTCGCTCGTTTTGAAGCAACAACACGTTTCGCGTACACGCTCAGTTCAAAAGAATTGGCCATTTGTCGTGGGACGACATTAGCTAGAAAAATGTCGAAAGCGGGGTGACATAGCGAGCCGACAGCAGGAAGAGATTTCGTGTCAACTTATGGGCTCAGCAGGGCATGGCGTCGGAAGCGATGCACCCGCCCGAAGAATTTTCTTTGGAGAATAAACAATTAACTTAACAGAACAAAATCATGAACACGAAAGAGCTCAGCGGTAGGAATTCGTACGCAAAGAAGCATTGATGCCGTGCGCAGATAGCCATAATCTTTGTACCACGACTTACCTGTAGCGCATTCAATGCCTCGTTGAACTAGCGGATAAAAAATGCGCTTAATCCGCCGTTATTCACGTCGGATTTTCAGAATTGACGCTAGTTTCGTTGTCTAAAGGCACTGTTATGGTCCGACACGTGCTGTATTAAGCAAATATCGAGTGGCAAAGACGACGGTCGACATTGCGGCGCGGCTAAGATGTTGCAGATAAATTCTATTATGTATGTAAACCGGTAAGAGCCGCCACCGAGCGAGGCGTAGTCAGCGATCCTTCTTTTTCCTTCTTAGCGAGGAGACGGCGCCGATGTGGTCGCCCCGACTCCAAGTTCGAACAACAGTCCCCCTCCTCTTCCCCTCTCCCCTCCGCGTCTCATCTAAAGGGTGAGAGATGCCCGGATTCATTTATTGCTCTCAGGACTTCCGAAGCGGCCATATTTATTAAAAAGCATCTCAAGCAAACAAAACTTGGAGACCGCTTTTACAACGTTTTCAGCCAAGAGTAATGAACGTTTACAGGTTTCTAAAGCCTACCTTCGTAGAAGAAGCAGAAAGCGTCTCGAACTTGTGTCCATCCTCTGTCAATTCCACAGGACTGCTACAGACAAACAAGCGATTTCACGCCACTTTCCACCTGCACGACGCCACTGACCCCGGCACCGTCGTGTAATGTGAGAAGCTGCACACATCGTCGCGTCACACTACCCTAACCAAAACATCGCTGTAGCTTTGACCAGCGCATTGCCATTCCCACCCCCAGTGTCAGTCCGCCACCCTATCTTCCTCCCAACCTTGCTTTGGCGCCATCTTAGAGTGTGCATAGTTGATCTGATGCGAGGAGGAAACAAGGACTTCCTCTTCCATCACCTTCTCCTTCCCCGCTAAATAATCTTTCCCTCTGAAATAAGATCAGGCTCCGGACTGTCCACCTCCAAGTTGAATTAAGTCATAATTAGGGCGAATTCGGCGACATCGAAGAACGGGCAAAACTGTTTTTTTTTTTCTCGCTCCCTTTAATCAAGTGATGAAATGTGTGGATGCAGCAAAATCAAGACCTAGTCGTGAGTACGCCTTGATATATTTCCATCGCCATTGCGTCTGATGCTTGTACCCGCCCCGGTGGCGTGCAGGATGAGGCCTCAGAGCACTGAAGACTGTGAAGCTTTGCGTCCTTTTAGTCGGGGCCCGAGGATTCGATTCCCAACCGCGGTAGCCCTTTTTTTTTATAAAATGGGATTTACACCAGAATCACCCGCAAAAATGTATCCCCACGCATACGCTCGCATATAAAAGTCACGGCATCCACATCATCAGCATCATCTTTGTCATCGTCGTAGTCATCATCAGCATCAGTAATCATCACCGTCGTCGTAGCCATCATCATCATCATCAACATCACCACCATCATCATCATAACAACTAATGCCATGCCGGCTAGCGGGAAGGTTTTTCAGCAATCCCACTGTTGCAGCTACTTATTTGGCAATTCAATAACTGCGAGAGCATTGCTTGAATAACCAGCACGCCGTTAAGCACGCACGGTTGCTAAAGGGCTCGCTGTTAAGTAGGCACGCCTTCGCGAATACGCACGCTTCGGAAATATTGCCTCGTATGAATAGCTGTCGCCCTAATATGGGCTCAAATAAATCACGAGAATATCCAACTGGAACCACCATGCTGTGGAAACCAAAACGAATTACCGGCCGAAAACTGACAAACCGAAGACCAAACAAAGAAAAAAAAAAACACTCAGTTTATAGACAAAACGGTTGAATTGCGCTTGCATTGAGGTGTCGAGGAAATCAGCCGTTTTCGCATCTAATTAATTATGGGCATTCCGGATTGCCGCAACTTCCTCCTAGAATAAAGGTACGAACTGGGTGCGTCTGGGTCTTTTTCCTCCCGAGAGAATCAGCACTGCAACAACAGGCCGCCCCTTCCGAGAAGAAAAATGAAGCCGTGTGGCTTGAGCATGGCAGCACCCTGGAAACGTAGCCGGAAGAAGAGGCGATTAGCAACCGCTCCTTCGAAAGCCACGGGGAACCACGGCAGGGACGTCGCGAAGAAAGGACGAGCTGGTGCGTACGTGCATAAGCCAATAGTTAGTTATTCGCTACCTTGAAAGATCGAAGCGAGCCACACATGTCCGGTTCCAAGTGGAATATCGCAATTTGTGCGGCCTAATTTTGGCATTTTCCAAGGGGTTCCAGAACTCAAAAGGCAGGAAAAGGTTAATTTTAAAGAATTAATAACTAGAACTTGTGGGGGAAAAATTACAAGCAGTCGAAAGGTTTTTGGTGAATACATCATGACAGTCAGGATTCAGGCGTTTCAATGGTATTCATCAAAAAAAATATTTGGATTCGTGGGATGCTCTTAATTTGGCGTCTAACCTATTTACTGCGTTTGCTTTCAAAGCATGATAGTTTATGAGAACGAACGCTACCAAAGCAACGGCAATAGTTTATCTTTTGTATCAGTGTACTTGTACTTGCTACTACCATATATTGCTTCTCTACTAAGGTACTAGTTGGAATACTCATTTTTTCCGTTGTCGTTGTCAGCAATATTTCAGCAAAAAATGCACATTTCGCTTGGATTCAATGCGAAATATCGCTACCAGCGCATTGAAAATATAAATGCACCACGTGGGTTGCTCCATGGCGCATTGCGTAGCTCGTCCTTCCAGTATAGATATTTTCAGCAGCGGATAACTGAGCGAATATTTACCGCATTGTCACGCATTTAAGCCACCAGAAAGACAGAAATATCGTAGGAAAAATAAGATGCTTGATGCGAACTTGGGCGCCTTCGCTAGTGTGGCTTCACAATTCGTTGCAAGAACGAAGTTTTACGAAACGCCTCATGTTTTCGCTTTTTCTGGTTACTTTTATCGTTTTCTGAATTCATTCATTCAAGGTGGCGGCACACACTGAAGACGAGGCAATAGGCTCGCCTGAGCGATTGGATCTGTCATGCATACACTGGTTATAAGCGAGGCTTATCGGACCCTAAAGACCGCTCTTCGGTCAATCAGCGTAGCAAATAAGTTTGACTGGAAGCCAGGCAAAGCGGCGGTTAAGTTGCATTTCGTCGCTAAGTCTTAAAGCTATCCCTGGCACATTATTGTGCTAGTGTATATTTGGACGCAGCTAACAGTTCCAGTAAAACCTTGCGCACACTACAGGGTAACGCTGTATCGGAATTTAGCGCTATAGCCATTAGTGTAGTAACTGGTAAAATAGATTCTGATGACTAGCTGCGTGTCTACGTCTGCGGCTCCGCCCCAAGTGAAAAGCAGCATCCCGATCCTTCTCCTTCTTCAACGACTGAAGTTGGGGAGAAACGTGATTCATTGGCTCGTATATCGCAAATAGACAAGGCGAGGATGAGTAAACCCACAGCACTCGTACTTTGTGTCTACTGCTTTTTACCTCCTTTTTTTTTCGCTCTTCGAGCAAATGAATCCGAAGCAACTAGCCCGATCTTCTCGTCTGCGACGGGAACATGGCGTTGGGCGAATGCAAGCGCTCCAATAATCAATGACTAGCGGCAATGCGATCCCGTTATTAGCAAAGACTGAATCTCCATTGTCTGAATATCATGATACTGCTGATGGTTTACTTCCTCGGTGGCTGGTACAAAGTGGGATGAACCACGGCCTCTGGCCCCTACCCAGAAGGACACTACTCCTCCTCATACCGATGCAACGTTTATACAATGCTGAAGAATTGCAGAGCAATATTTTTCAGGAGACAGGGAAGGCGTGTAGGTGCTTTTTAGTAGGAAATTGACCGGGGGAGAGTAAAGCTGGGGGTGCAAACCATATGCACAGGCTCGTTATAACGTATACGCTCTCTACAATGGCTTTCGACCTAAGTGGCCGCGGTTGTTTTGCGTACTAAGTCAACGGTGAACAACCGCTGACACATTTTGCAAAGAAAGTGCGGTGTGCAGGGAGAAGCAAATAGTCCGACTCTTTAAAAAAATGGCCGCGTATCTGCTCCTTTAGTTGCAAATGTCGACGAAAGACGATAGTCGACTGGCGCCCCTGCCAAGTAAATGCCTCTCTTCGCTTTTCCGCTCACCTCTAATGCTGTTCCACTTCCGTCGCGCTCCTCCGAAGGTAAACACGCTAGAGGTTTGCCCAAGTCAATTTAAATTTACCACGTTGAACCTATCTAGTGGAACCTTTGGTAACTGCTGCTGCTTGATTTCTTAAAATGCCGCCAAAAGCTATAGTGGCTAGGGGGACAGCAGGCAATGGAGTGAATTTTTTTTCTGCAGCGGATATAGTATTTATTTTGCAAAAATCAAGCATCTATGAATTATAGTTATAAAGGAACACTTTAATTATCACTTATGTCTTAATTTTCTGGCTTAAATTTGCGAAATTCTTGTTCTTGTTTTAATATGTTGACAAGTATGAACATTGACACCGGACTTAGATGTTTAGAGTTGGCTGTGAGTATATCAGACTATTGCGCAGATTTTGTTTCACTTTGGCTGGGTGGCGGAATCGAGTCACAGACAGACAGACAGACCGACAGACAGACAGACAGACGGACGGACGGACGGACGGACGGACGGACAGACAGACAGACAGACAGACAGACCAAAAGTTCTGGGTTTAAGTAGCCCACGAAAGACTATCGTCTCTAAAAAGAGCATCGGCTCTGAAACATGCGTAGGTATAGATAAAGTTCGAACGAACGCCAACATCATCCAGGCGAGGGCCCAAAGACACCCTGGAAGGATTTAGAGCAGGAGATCTAAACTGCATAGCGCAGCAACGTGGTTCTTAAATGGGTTGTGCAACGTGCGGGAAATAACCCGAAGAAAACTCATGAATTAAAGCTTGGCGGGTTTCCTGGAACGACGTTGTTCAAAGCAAGCCTGTAAAGGCGCGACTAACACACATAATAAAAATTCAAACATCGCCCCAAGCAAAACAGCCTTGTGGCAATTTGTAAAAATACCTGAACTTATGATACAGAACACCGTCCTTCACTGTGACTAAACGTGCTTGCGATCGATCATTCGCTCCATACACGTGCGACCAAAATACTTTCCAGCAGTGTAGAATGCATTGCGCAACATTCTATAAAGAACACGAATGTTCCAGATATGAACCGAAGCACTCCCAACCAAAAAAAAAAATCAAGTGCGTTCCTACATTCATTTTAGGCGTTATAGATGCGCACGTAGCAACTTTACCCCCCCAAAATGTCAAAGCTCACAGATGCACATCTCTCGCCGAGTTCGGAGTTGGACAGCGATGTCCTGTTCTCTATCTAAATACGAACACATTACTGAGACACGACCATTTACGCAAGCTACTAAGTAACATTACACACACAAAAGAGGGACTAAGACACGGATCTGGACGGTGCCTTCCAGCCAACGCATCTGCAGTATGAATCTGGCCTCCTCATCTGAGCGCCTCGTTCCAGGTTAACGCCAGGCGTCTGCCCACAGATAACGGCCCGACCGGTCAGAGTTGAAGTTCGGTTCGCTACGTGCAGCAACAGCCGGGAGCAGAGATGGAAGCCGCGGAGAGAGCCACGCTCGAGCGTCACGGCTTTCGAGATTCGATCGCGGAAATCACGCGTCATCCATCCAGGCGGACGGGCATGCCGCTAGGGCAGTGGATTAAAGGGCGGAAGAGCCGGTACACGCCAAGAGATGTAAACAGAGCCCACGACGTCGACAAAGGATACACTGGCCAGTCACAACGGTGCACGGATACTGCACGGTCAGCCAGAAAGGATACATAGAGAACGGCCAACAAAGCAAGTCGCTAGGAGTGAAGAACACTGCTTCGCGCAGTGTTCTTGCACCGCGATTTCATCGGAGGCAGACGTAGCATTCACGTCGGGCGCTCCGAGAACCATCTATTTGGCATGATCTATTAACAAGCACGTCGAGTTCGGCCGCACGATGTTCTACAAAATGCTTTGATGTATCCCTCCCGTTCCCCGGTAAAGCAGACGAAACGTGTTATGCTCTAGACGGTCAGCAAAACACCCATGCATCTAGGGCGCTCTAAGACTCACTTGGGCTTGGTATTACTGGCCGGCGAAACTATGTACCGCCTTATTTATACTCAAATTGAGCCGCATCCCTGATGACTGCAGGGTTCGTTGCTTCGTGTGGCTAATTAACGTGGATGATTAACGTGCGGCCAATTAATGTGCTATGAAGTTGCTGGTCTAAGCATTCTTTGTGTGCTCATGTGACGCCGCAGAAGCAATATCGCCGCTATTGGGCGTATTCCTTCAGAAGTTAGAAAAATGCTTGCGCGTTTGACCACGCTCAGCAGATTCGAAGGGTCGTCATGGTAGTCTTAGGCAGAGCGCAAGAGATTTTGTCCGTCGAAAAGCAGCGCTGTGGCTGTGGCACGAACGAAGAAGTTGTCCGTGCTTTCCACACACAACGGCGGTTACACTGATCGCCACACGCACGTCCAACAAGGATTGCTTCAGTACGTTTGTGCTAAGGCTTCCCGCACTGGTGGCATCTATTCCGCAATGCTAACTTTCGTTTTAACACACACACACACACACAAAAAAACAGCGTTTTAAAGCGAGGCTTTCAATGCCTCTCTGATGGCGACCGTGCCGCCACCAAAACGCACTACATAAAAGCCAACTTTACACGATGTATTTCACAAAACAATGATGATGATAAGCGGAGGTGCATCAAGCACTTGGTGTTTTCGCCCACAAATATGAAACCGTTGAGAGGTAGAGGTACACAGCTTTGCGATAACTCTCATGTCTTTGAAGCACCAAGCGCTCTAGCGCGACGCGTTGAAAGACCGAGTGTCTCGGGGTGTTCTTTTAGTACGCGTTTTTCCCACGTAGATGAAACGTTCTAGTGCGATGCGTTGGAAAACAAGCGTTGCGATATGTTTCTTTAGTACGCGTTACATTCTAGCGCGAGGCATTGAAAAACGAGTGTCCCGGTGTTTTAGTACCGTGACTACATGATGCTGCAACGACATGAGACGCCGACAGCCCGAGCCCCTAAGGTGCTTAACCCCTAATAACGCTTCCCGTGGTCTGAATCGAACGTGGGCCCATCGCGTAATGAATCCGACGCCTGTCCGATTGCGTGTATCCGACACCATCGAGGCAGTTCGGATTTAAAGCGAACCTTCCTTTGCCTCCCTGACGGCGACCGTTCCGTCACCAAAACTCTGGGAACCCCTACAACCCCAACGACAGCGAACGAATCCCTTACGAGAATGCTGTGCGTTTCACCCATCGTTGTCGTTAGACGAAAGGGCGTCTGATTTTTTCATCCTAAAGTGGTACGTATTGGAACATCATTAAGGGACACCCTGAAGCGGGTTGTAAGCATTGTGTAGTGACTTTAACGCGGCAAAGTGCACAACCCCGTGTTATGAGTACCCTCACGAGGCGGATTCCTGGTAAAGTTGGTAGGGCAATCTCGACGCCACACAGCGCTGTGCTGCGTCCCTTTTTTAGGGGCGAAGCTCCTTAGGGCGTGGGTATGTCCATCCTCGACGTATGTATGTAGCCACCTCTAGTTTAGTTCTTGGATTGTTTACTAGATGGCGTGGCTACCTCTAGTTTAGTTCTTGGATTGTTTACTAGATGGCGGTACTTGTATATGATGAAAAGATGCGCTTGGATTGTTTACTAGATGGCGTGGCTACCTCTAGTTTAGTTCTTGGATTGTTTACTAGATGGCGGGGAGCGTTGTAATAAAATCCGTTCGCTGTTGGCGCGCGCTCGGAGTCGCCCGATGGATAAGGCTGCAGATGTGCGAGCCCGCGAGGCAGAAGCGCTCCGTGAAGCTGCGCGACGCCGCCGCCAAGATCCTGCCGTACGAGAGCGGGAGGCCGAAGCGTGTCGTCTGGCTGCGCGACGACGCCGCCAAGATCCCAGCGTTCGAGAACGAGAGGCCCAAGCGTCACGGCAACGGCGCGAGGACCCTGCCGTACGCGAAGCGGCACGGCTGCGGCGCGAAGAGGATCTCCAAAACGTCAGAGAACGGGAAGCGGCGAGAAAGCACGCGTATCGGCAGGCAGACCCCGATGCAGTGAGAGCTCGTGAGGCGTCTGCAAAACGCATCAGGCGAGCTCAGCCCCAAGGTGCCGACGCGCGGTTTAAGCGAGACTTTCTAGACGTTACGTTCCGACACAGATGTAGTGGGCGAACTTTCACTGAAGAGTCACGGTTTTACCGATGATTTCCCCTCAGGAGCTTCGCCCACTCATCATCATTCACCCCGTGGATATGCTGTGAATTTTTTTTCTGTTCCCGTGTTTGTATGCGCCATAAATTTTTCAAGAGTGAGTACCTCGGTCAATTTACAGACACCTTTTTTTTTCACACGAAAGTTGTTTCCGAAAAATGTCGTTCGCCTTGTGTCTTGTCCTGCTGGCAAATTCGTCTACGTAGGCTGCGGAGGCACGCGTACAAAAGTTCGCACGGCGGGACACTTAAAGGAGTGCGCACATGCTTATTTTCTGAAAATTGCTAGTGAGCAAATTTGAAATTGGCATCAATCATAACATTGGCAAACGTTAAAAGTTTTCTCTACTGAAACTTCACCAAAGGGAACCTGAAACGGTTTTGGGGGGTTTTTGAATTTTTCCAATTTTTGTAACAGCTCTGACACCACTGACCAGAGATCTATCTGGTCAGCCGTGCAAGGGCTGTTGTGAAGGCCCAAGGGTACCTGGATTGACACGCACCAGCGTTACGGCTCAACCACCCCCAATTGTCTTCATTAATCGTTTAATCTCTCTCTCTCTCTCTCTCTCTCTCTCTCTCTCTCTCTCTCTCTCTCTCTCTCTCTCTCTCTCTCTCTCTCTCTCTCTCGCTCTCTCTTGTTGCTCAGGTCGTACCTCATAAAGGACGATGCACAAAAGTGGATTTTTGGTCCAGTAGCCGACCGTTTTTTCGGACTCTAAAAATTTGGACTTGCTGGATATTCCGGACTTTCCCGAGGAACGGCCAGTTGTACCATAGGAGTAATGCACGATAGGAGTAATGTACCATAGGAGGAGTACCATAGGGAGTAGGGTAACAGAGTGGATCCCTAGAGAAGGCAAGCGCGGCATTGGGCGGCAGAAAGTTAGATGGGCAGATGAGATCAAGAAGTTTGCGGGGATAACTTGGTTGCAGTTAGCACAGGACCGGGATAATTGGAGAATAATGGGAGAAGCCTTTGCCCAACAGTGGGCGTAGATAGGCTGGGGATGATGATGATGATGTGAACAACGGATATTTCGGAAAAAATAAAGCCAGAGTTCAATTTTCCGGACAACATTTTCCGCGACAGAGCCACGGTGCGATTCCAGGATGACACCATTTTGAATCTTAAGTCCCCTGACTAGCTTCTGATCTGATGGGAATTGGCTTGACTCCCTCCGGGGTAACAGACTTCGATCTTGTAGGCCGTAATTTTACATGTAGTCTGCTGCGGAAGCAATCTTGAAAGCCGGGAACAGGTCATACCTGGCTAGATTCTTTTTTTTTTTTGCCAACGCTCTAGCGTTGTTGTTGAACGTCTACGAAGAAAACGTGACGCTTGTAGAGGTGCAAGCTGACGTTCTCACACGAAGAAGGAAATTAAGGCCAGGAACCATTCGCGACCTCTCCGGTCCTGTTTAAGTGAAATAAAATTTGTTTAAGCGACTCGCGGATTTTTCGCACTGCTCATTTATACGGACTATTTTTCGTTCCCCTCGGTTCGAAAAATCGGTAATCTACTTCATAGGCACTGTGAACTATTCGGCTTATCTTTTGTCGTTGCCTTGTTCATGTGCCCACGTCCATATAAACAAGAGGAATAACAGACAATGTACAATAGCGCATTCTGATTCAACCGCGGCGACCTCTGTGGTTCCCGAACCGTCTTTTCTTTTTTATGTGTGCCTGTAAGGGCCGTGTCAGTAATAATGGACAAAAATGCTTGAATTTTTTATTCGAATTTTACATAGCTGCATGCTCACAGTCAGGACAGCGGGGTTTACATTACCAGAGCTGAACTGCATGGTGCAGACCAGCAAATAGGAATTTCGCTTCATGTTACGGGGTGTCCACATGAACGGTTTTCGTATGCAAGAGACATGACAGTAACGGAAAACTCGAATGACCAGATAATAAGCTGTGGTATAAGCGGGTCGTTCAAGCCAAGCTGTTTAAATTAGCAGCTTTTTTTATTTTGTTTCACATCTTCCTTTCGCAGTTGCATCCCTAGTTTCTGGACAGCAAGTCAGGTGTCAGAATATACAATTCATATCCTGACCGGACCATCCGCGCTTTCCAAGCTATTATGTTGGTTATTACTAAAGTACTACGCATTTTCAACTCCTGGGTGCTCCTCTTTATAGCGTTCTAGATCCGTTTCATAATGTCAATATTTCGCATCCAGCTCGCTTATAGCTGTAATACTACTTTGTTCAGGTAAGTTTGTAGAAAGATTAGGTCTTTTGCCCAATAAGACGTCGAAATCGAGCTGCGACCCCTAGAGCTCCGCCTTATGTCTTACATCTCTCCAGATTGCGGCAGAACAATACCTTACAAACAATAATAAACAAAAAAGCAAGGTTATAGCTTGAGTGCTAACTGCGCAAGATAACTCTGCAGAAGCTCAAGAAGCTTCCATGCAACTATTCGTAAAAGTAGCGCTATTTCCCAATATTCTCAACATGCTGAACCTGCAATATAGAACTTTTCGCCGGAGTTAAACCTTCATTCTCTGCTCGTATACGCAACCTTTGAGGATGATCGTGGAGCGTAGAAAACAAAATCTAAACGCAAATGATGTGAGCCCAGCAAGCTTTTGAGGGAGACAGGGACATTATAATTTTGCGCAAAGCTCCTAAGCTTTCTTTCGCCCCAGCAGTGTGCGCTTTTTCCATACTATTCCCAGCGAAACTGGGCCCAACGGCGTTCTAAGGATAAAAAAATAAAAGGAAAGAAAATGCCTCCAAAGCCCTTTCCTTTCGAACCAAGTTCAAGGCTAGCAGTCTTTTCAGGTGCCACGCAACCGCACACCCGATCTAACGTCGAAAGAAAGCGCCGGTATATTTTCTTCTCCGTCTTCCCTCAGTCGTCGCGAAAGGAGTTATATAAGTCCGCACCCAAATCACTTCACCCAGGCGCGGCAGGTAGGGGGAAAAACGCGAAGGGTTCCCATCGAAACCTAGCCTCTTTTCCGCTTTCTGCTGTCAAGCTTTTCTTTGATCTCTGTTCTAAAACGTCCCTCTCGTGTTTTGTATTTTCTGTCCCCCACCAGAACGCTGTGGGACCCTGCGGCGAACGGGCGCAAGATATAACTCAGCAACATAGAAATGTCGCGTTTATCTCTTATCTAAAAAAAAAAAAGCGCGCAAAAATAACAACAACCAAAGAAATGTCGGAGAAGCAGTTAAAGACACCTTCTCTCCAAAAGCGCTTTTCCGCAAGAGGGGCGCGGCGTCTCCTAAGGAATCGTTTTTTCCCCCTCCGTCTTGGTTATATAGGAGCACGAAGATTTCGGTCTTCCCTGAGGAAAACGCACGAACAGACGGGAGCCCCCATTCCACCCCGTTTTTTTTCCCTTCCTTTCCTGCTCATTTTCTTTTTTTTTTTGTATCACCGACCATCCGTACTCCATAAAGACGCCTAGAGTTATAAGCAAAGGCCCGTTCCCAAGCTGAGAGCGAACGCCGTGTTCGTGTCTCGACGATGTAACGCTCGGCTTCCATACGCCGTCGTAACAGCGACGAGGAACGCGTATATGCATAAGAAAGCCCCCCCTGGATACGGATGAAAAAAAAAAAAAAGAATCCAAAGATTTCAAAAGCGGAAAAGAGACTCTATCCCCGCTACGAATGAAAAAAATACAAGTAAGAACTGCGGCTACTATTCCTTTCCTTACTCAGGACTCTATTTTTTTTTTAATTTTCGCTGTATCTTTGTGTTTCTTCCGCGATGATTTACCCGTTCTTTTTTATCCGCCCGTCTTCAGAGTCCTGCTGCTTTTTCACTCCCTTTCTTTCTCGCCCCCTTTCAGAACTCGCTCAATCTTTTCTGTCCCCACGGCACCCATCACCTCCCCCCTTTTTCTTCCTCTTCTTCTTCTTCTTCTTCCTCGCTCGGAACCTTTACGGCCAAAAATTTATTTCCTGACTGTTTCTTGGCTTTATTGTTTCTTCCACGCAACCTGGCTCCCTCTTCATTTAATTTTTATGAGTGCGAGAAAAAAGACAGCAATGAAAGAAAGAGAGATACATAGCGCAGGGAAGGGACCTGCTTGTCGCGAGCGCACTGGGTAAAGCTTCATTGCTAGACTTTCCATCCAGGAAAGAGAAATAGCGTCGCTCGCACAGACGAGAAACCAAAGCACAACGACGCCCTTCCTATCCTCCGCTGCTTTCCATCTTTTCCCTCGGTAGCTGATTTTCTTTTGTCTTTTAAAGGTTTCACTTCACTCTGGTATATATATATATATATATATATATATATATATATATATATATATATATATATATATATTACCTACCACATCTTCCCCTTTGGTTTCCGAGGTTTTCTGTACTGCAAACCCTTATTTCTGTCTTATTTCAACGAGCCCCTCATTTCCTATTCAGATTCACTACGTGCATAGCGAGGGCCTCTGTTCTTGCAGTCTTGGTGCCATAGGGAGCTTAAGAGGGTCCAAAGCTGGTCGACCGCTCTCGACATGTTGTAGACACTCGAGTCACGGCCCGGGGGATAAAAAGAAGGTCCCATCCACCCCGAGTAGTCCGAGTGGCGCTGGCTACCACCCACAAGCGCAGGACACAAAAATACCTTAACATAAAAACCCCAGAAAGAAAAGGGGAAAATAGCCCCGCCGGTAACGTTGTGGTCATCGCACGAGACCGGTATTCTGGAGGTCGTGGGTTTGAATCCCACCCCGCGGGAATTTTTTCTCCACTTTCTTTCCAAATTCTTTATCTGTTGCAATGAACTACCACATCCGCCCCTTTGCTTTCCGAGGTTTTCTTGACTGCCAACCCTTATATATATATATATATATATATATATATATATATATATATATATATATATATATATATATATATATATATATAGCGAATCAGGATAATAAATGAGGGGCTCGTTGAAAATAAGACAGAAATAAGTGTTGGCAGTCAAGAAAACCTCGGAAAACCTTCACTTTCTTTCCAAATCCTTTATCTGTTTCAATGACCTACCATATCCTCCCCTTTGTTTTCCGAGGTTTTCTTGACTGCCAACCCTTATTTCTGTCTTATATATATATATATATATATATATATATAGATATATATATATATATATATATATATATAACCCTCTGGTCTGATATATATATATATATATATATATATATATATATATATATATATATATATATATATATATATATATATATATATATATATATATATATATATATATATATATATATATATATCAACGCCAGTGCAAGTTGGGAGCCTGCAGTTCCTCCGACCCTGCTTTCTGTTTCGTCCACCTAAGGCCAATAGATATACGCATGCATTTTCACAGTCCCCTGTTCTCTCTTTTTCTTGTGCTCTATCGCCGACCCAGGGGTT
This sequence comes from Haemaphysalis longicornis, assembly GCF_048455015.1. NCBI lineage: Eukaryota > Metazoa > Arthropoda > Arachnida > Ixodida > Ixodidae > Haemaphysalis > Haemaphysalis longicornis. Next base: position 47,391,069 of record NW_027526422.1, on the reverse strand, counting down.
TGCATATGCCCCCCTCCCTATTTCCCGCGCACCCATATTGTAGGGCGCCATGCGGCCGGCTTCGCGACGAGCCAGGCCAAATTTATAGTATCGCTTTGAAAGGGTTTGCGAGCCTTTTCTTTGCCCGTCTCCTTGAGCCGGAGAGTGTTAATATAGTTTAGCACCTAAAACACGTCAAGGCGAGAAAAGTGGAGTCGACGCGAACGCCTCGCTGCGCTACAGGTCTCAACGCTTTTCTCGGCAGTTCGGCGGGGAGCCATTTGCGGCGCGGCTGTGAATCTTGCGAATCAAAACATATATACCTTCCGCAATATCCCTCTTCTCACAGTGGAAAAAATAGGAAGACAGAAGAGCTATAAAAACATTTTGCGAGTATCCTGAGGAGCCAAGAAAGTGTTTGAATAGGCTAGCCGGCGTTGTCGGTATAATACCCCGAGAACTTTATGCGGACGATAGACTCGTATTTTTCGCGATATCATTCGAAGCGCCATGGTTTGAGGTACGCATGCGTCCCTTCTCGCGTCTCACTTGACATTTACTGGGAATCGCGGGGTAACAAATTGACCGCAAAGATGTGAACTCACGGCCGTGGTTTGCTTTGTTACTGAATTGCGTTCCTTTTTGGAGGTTTCGAAACGCACTCAACTTGTATACAGATTTATCTCACGTAAAAAGAACTGTGGGAGCCTGTGTGCCTTGCGCCAGTCACCCGAACGTCGGCGAGTGCGAACGACAAGCGGGTCTTATTTTTCGAATCTTCGCTAGCAGTGTTCGCGCGCGCAGGCACAAAACATTTTGAAAAAGGATTGGGTACTACCGTAGGCGTACGCCTAGCACTCTGCGTCACCGCAAGTTGACAAACTGGCTAAAATCATGCGGGTTTAGACAACTAACACCCGATAGCAGCATTGATAACACTGGGGTACTCATAACAGCGTAGGAATGACAGCAGTGTGGCATTGATAACCCCTTAGAACCGATAACACCGTGTCAGAACAGGAGTTGCGTCATCGAAGACCGCTGCCAATCAGAAGGACATCATGGATCGCACGCCAATCCAGAGTGAAGAGCATAAAAGCCTACACATCCCTCCCAAGCCAAACGTGTCGCTCCAAACGTACAATCCGTCATGTCCATAATGCCACTGAGCTTTACCGACCTTACTTTGGCATCACTGCACGCAGCTGCCGGTATTTTGAGTGCTGAAGATGATTCTTTATTACGTACAAGAAAAAAATCGGGCTCGTCAGGGCAAAATATTTCGGCTGAAAGCTCTCCAGCAGCCCTCGAGGGGCCCTACTTTTCTCTGCAGGATCTCCGTTCCCACGTACGTCACAAGAATGAAAACAGAGTGAAACAAACACTTTAATACGTCACCTAGGCGTTATTTTTGTCACGGTTACGTTTGCGCACGTGAGCCGTAATGGAGAGGGGGAGTCGATTGAATGACTAAAGGCTCCTTGGGAAAATGAGAATTGCGTCACGTGACATGAATGAGAAATACACGTGTTAATCGGCCGCTCCGGCAACTTCAAGATCCAAGGACTATCTTCGGAGGCCAGAGGATGTAAAAGTGGCGGGGCTTCGGGTGCAGACCATGAGTCGTCAATGGCGAAATTCCCGGCTGTAACGTCTTCCTATCCGGAGTTAAAATTCCGTCAAAGTGAGGGTGGTGTATACAAGTCTGAAGGGTTCTGACAAAAGATGAGGAGGCCGTTTCAAAGCTGCCGCCATCTAGGCACAGTAAACCATCGGTATAACGAATTTCTCGGGAAAGGAAGCTGACTTCGTTACAAGCGATACTTTATTAAAGTGGGTGCGATATGGGAGCGTTTTACGCACAAGTATGGCAAAGATGACGCGATGGCGCCACCAAGTCGCGGCAACTTTGTGTATCCGTTCCACGGACATGAGCCATCTTCGCTCTCAAAACGCTCATTCGCTCTTCGCACTACCAGGGGCAGACACCTGCCAACTTTTCGAGGTCTTTATAACTCGCAGGCTCACGTAGGAGCTTCATTATAGATTAATCGCTCAGTAATCCAGATACAGCAGCTTACAGATACGTACTATTATGAGCAATATGAAAGGGAACACAGGAACATGCAGAAAGCACCCTCAGATCCAGCTGTCATTGATACGCAGCGGCCGCCGTCGGAAGCAAAGTGGAAAGGGGGACGCTGTTTTAACAACTGTTCCCATTCCCGCCGTGCGTCTTATCGGCTGTAGGACGATACCATATCATCGGCGAAATGACGTAAGTTGCTGCTTTGTAGAAATGCCAGCGTGGTGGGAGTGCCAACAGTTAGTGGAATAGCGTCCTTCTCTCCCCCTCTGTTTTTCGCAGCGCCATCCGCGTATCGCTCCGAGTCTGTTTGCCACGTGTTCCTGCGTTCCCTTTCATATTGCTCATAACAGTACATCAGTTCCCAGCTCCAACAAGAAACATTTTATTTATTCAGAGATGTGCTTTTATTCGAATGACGTACAACAGTGCACGAATTCCACTGCGCATGAGCAACTTCTTTCTTTTTGGCGTATTTTTGGACGTCTCATGGGCAAACCAACAGCACTATGAGTGTCGATGTGCCCTGCTGTTTGGTTTCCGCGCACCAGTTCTTTTTTTACTGTTTCCATCACTATCCTCTCATTCACATTAAACACTGATTAAAAGTATTGTCTGTAGTAGAACAGGCAGGCTATTCACAAAGTTCCCAGAGAGTGTTACGACGTCGAAGAATGTCTGTGGACTGTTAAAAACATGCCCAAAGCTTTCAGTATTTTCTCACGCAGCCGAATATATGGGCTAACATTTAACGCACACTCAGATTGTGGAGGACTGATATTAGATTTATATTAAATTGTGGAAGCTACAAGAAGCAAAAAGCGAAGAGGAGAGGATTTTATTTGAACACAATAATTAAAAAGAATGGTGACGGGAAATAAAATGAAAATCGCAAGATAAAAATAATTATTTTGCTCTGCTTCCCCACGCTTTTAGGCCAGCTCTTCCTCTCCGAATATATATATATATATATATTTTTATGGCAGCAGGAAATCCAGCAGCCGGTAGTACATCTTCTCATATGCTAAACTACGACGCCATGTTTTTTTTATATCATCACTCTTTGCGAACACTGGGAAATAAAAGCCAGGAAGAAGCTTGTGCGACTGCAATCACTTTCTCTCAACGGTACCGTGCCCTTCTCCTCAGAAAGGTATTTCGGAAGGGGGGGGGGGGGGGAGAGAAGCCCGATGAATGGGGGGCAAATGGCGAGAGGTGAAAGATCAAACAGGAGCAGCGGACAGCAGCAGCGCGACAGTACTACAGTACACACCCACGGCGCGGCAGGACACGCGGTATTTCGTAGAAAAGGCGGCGGTAAGGGAGCACACGCGAGAAGGAAGAGCAAGGGGGCGAGAACGCGACCCTGCGGAACCGCTCCGGGCGCGACAGCGACAGTGACAGGATCCCGTGCCTGCGCGCCAACACAACGTCTTCACATTTGTCAACGCCAACATTAATCACCTTGGCGCGCACACACACGCGCGCAGAGACGGCGGCGGCAGGAGCAAGGGAGTGAGTTCGCATAAAAGAGAGACCGGGAACCCCGACAAGAAGAAAGACGGTCTCGCGCGCGCGTGCGCGCGCAACGGGAGAAGGCGCGAAAAGGAAAAGGAGCAACAAGAGGCCCGTCCGCGCGGCCAGACAGACTCCCGCCGGTGACGTTCGGCTCTTCATCGATTTTCCATCAATTTGCCGGATTCGCCGCTCAAGGACGACACGCGAGGCTGCTGCTGCTGCTGATGTCCCACGCGCCCTCTCCCGTGACTGGCGCTCACGAATCTTCGCTTCCGTGAGAGCGAACGTGAGCAAAGCCGGAGCGGGCATATGACTTGTTCGACGCTGAGTCTATAACCCTGTTGGGCCATGTCACGAACCGTGCCCCTGAGCGTACTCAAGCTCCAGTGCCCTGCCCTACTCAGAACCGCTGGTTCACTCGAACGGCTCTGTTCAGCGCTGAAGGCAAAACAAGCTATAAGTAACGCGTGTTGCCGCCATAGCTCAACAACGGGAGAGTGGCCGACACACACAGTAACGTAGCCGGTTTGCAAGTAGGTCCTGCACACTTTTTCTTCAGACACGTAGGAAAAGGTCACATTATTTTATATTCATGCAACACTTGAAGGGGTACACAATTTCATCCCCTTTTTTACCAACTCCTCATTTAAGCACGGCACTGCCAGCTCATGGATAGGTGTAAAGAAGCTATCCCGATGTGCGAAAGAGGGGTGCTATCGGTGAATCAGTTACACCCGAACCACCCGCGTGCTGGCCTTACAAAGGAAACCAAAGCAGCTAGTTTGGCAGGGTGTATACAGATCCTGGCAGCCACGACCGCCCTCATGGTCTCTGTCCTACATGTCTCTTCCACTGTTTCTGCGGCTAGACAAGCAGACAGGAGAAGCTGGAGAAGCAGACAGGACGATCGGTGGACAGAACGATCTCCAGTGATCGTCCTATCAGCTTCTTTTTTGGTTCGCGTCTTTTTTCGCTAATAATATGGTTTCAGTTTCTGCGGCATGGCTCCTGGACAGCACATGGGCTCCTAGACTGGGGAACCACTCTCACATTGTTGCGTACTAAAGTCGTCTCTCTATCACTCTCCCTCCCTCCCTCCCTCTCTCCTGCGAGCATTCCCTGCTCATTCCAACGTGTAATGCTCACCGATAGCCATGTAGTGGCACCCGTTATCATCGTTACAGTACCCACTAGTCGACCACGGGTGTGCTCAGCACACCCCTGTGCTCGCACCGCCTCGAGGCAGAACGGGCCCCACGGCTTCGCCGGTCAGCCGCAACCTCGAGAACCCGCAGCCTGGGTTCCAAACTGCCGCCGTGATTGAGTACAATGAACGAGGGAACTCACAGCGGCAGTGCACGGATGCTCCTAAAGGCTATTCTTAAACAAACTATGCTCTCCTCAGCCGATTTCCTCGAATCTCATCATCGTCCGCGCAACACGTAAAAATGCACACCCAGAACGTGGCTGGGCGTCACGTGCTCCCTCCGACATCGCCGCAATAACGATCGCGCGCGCAGCTGCAGCGCTCGTAGAACAGTCGCACTGAATAAGCCGCAGCAGCAGACTGCGATGACGAGCCGCGACTGCTTGTCTCGCCCAGGGCTCCCGTTGGGCGCGGCGGCACAAAAGGTGGTGAGACGTCAAACGGCGGCGTTCCTTTCTCGGCGTCTTTTGTTTTACGCTTTCGTTACGGAAACAATCGGCCGTCGAGAGACAAAGGTGTTTTCCGCGCAGCAGCGGACATCTGCGCTGCCGCTGCCTGCAAACGGCGTAGCGCCCCGGGCGCGAAACAAAAGGCACCACGGCCTCACGCTCACTCGGGGCTCTCGCACGCGCGCACTCCTCAGTGGGGCGACAACGACGATCGGGCCGGGGCCTGACAGTGCGTACAATGCGAAACGAGTCCTGGATAAAACAAAGGCTCTCCGCGCCTCTGTCTTCATAAGGGCAACAAAATGGCGAGCTCGTGAAGAGAGAAAGCTGTTCGCGAGCGCGACAAGTTCTCCTCGTCATCGGAAAGTGTCACGCTGTGCGCGTCAACATTGTTGCGGCCGCTTTGACGCGCTTCGTCGCAAGAATCGCCCAGCTGTTTTCCCGAGACTCGCCCGCCCGGGAGATGGACGATGAACGATGTTTGCTGCTGTCGAGGCGTTTTGTTGAGTAACTACTCAACAATGGTTGTTTCTTCACTGAAGGTTGACGGACATCGATAATTAAGAAAAAGATGCGGCAATGATAAGCTGACGCGGCGAAAAGAAATGGTGTGGGCGAGTAACTGTCGGGTGGGGCTGTTGCACTTTTGTTAGTATTCGTTTAACGTGACCGTGGAACCGCATGTTCGCAGCACGCGCGTAGAGAGAGGTCCGTACAGAACAATACTCAACTTTCGAGACTGAGCCTATAATACCGACTTGCCGCAAGTTTTTGTTCGTCTTGTGTACAGCACGTAGGTAGATGGGAAAGAGGGGAGTTTGTTTTTGTTAGAATTGCAAAACAAGAAAATGTTGACGGACGAGAGAGCGAACGAAGCGACGAGAAATGAAGGAAAAAAAAACAATTTAATTGATAATCATATTGCTATTTCTACTAAGCTTCCTTTACAAAAGAAAAAAACAGTGTGACTGCAGATCTGCTGTCACGCTGTTTTCCACTTGGAAGGAGTCGGCCGAAAGGTGAGTAACCGTGTGACGCGAACGCTCCTGCTTTCGTGGTGCCTTTTTTTAGCTCGCGCATCCTCATACAGACAGCCTGCCTCGAATGCCAACCGTAGAAACTTGTTCTTTGGTTGTCGCTCATCGACATCCGTCAGTTGATCTCTCGTTTCGCTGGACTAACACCGACGAGGGACAGCGCCTACTGAAACGGCTGGCTTTTAAAGGTACGGCGTTCGCGCTCGGCACGCAGAAAACACGCCGGCGCCGCATCGAAGAGTTTGAGTGACGAGTGAGAGGCTAGGAAAGCGAAAGGATGGGGGAACAGGAGGAGGAGAAGGAAAAAGTCTTGGCCCACATATGCGGGGTTGCGCCCCCAGCCCAGATACCCACTGCACCCGTGTCCTTGCGACGTTCAAGGTTAGGGAATAAAAATCTCCCGGGGAGACGCCGGGCGGAAGGTCGTCGCCGGCGCAGCCTCTCCAAGCATCCAACTGCACCTCCCCCCCCCCCCCCCCCCTCCTCGAGCGTTTTCCCTGCGCGTACCTAGACAGGCTCGGCGTAACAGAGCACCCCTCCACACAGCGTCTTAGGCGATGCATAAAAACTGGCCCCGAATAATGCCCCGAGGAAGAACTGCGTCATAAAAGAGCACGCTTTTCCGCTCTCGCTGTTTCTGCTTTCCCCCCGTTTCATAGCCGATCGAAGACTCCGTGGGGAGCGTCTTGCCTCACCTCCTCCTGTGGCCCGCACCGTAAGGTCCCCGCCGGGCCCCCTGCGTGCCTTGCACGTACCGTGCCTAGCCCCCCTCGCGGGACCGGGAGGGAAGCCCGGCGCATTGGAGACGCGGCCATTATTTTCCATTACCGCTCTATAAGGCCGCGCGCCCATTGTAGCGGCACCCTTGCCGGAGGCCCCTCTCTGCGCAAGACCCATAACTTGGATGGGGCGGCTGCTGCTCGAAGGGGGCAACAGGTGCACCAAGGGCGAACCCGGACGGGGAAAAGGAAGGCAGGGCGAGGAACGGAAGAGAGCGCCGAAAACTCGAGCACTCTGCGGGTCTTGGATGCTGGATGCGGTTGCCGAAACGTGCTCGCAACACGAGACGCACCTCCCAGTCTTGTCTTCGGGATGCTAACGCGCAGTTCCAGGCTTTACCAATATACCGAAAGCGGAGGCGCTGGAGTTCGCAGGAAACTTTGCAGCAATTATGAAATGCAGATCTATTTTACCGCGACGTTTTCAACCGTGCAGATCCATCCGATTCGCCAGGATGCTAACAACGCTCGGAAATGGCATGCTTGGGAAATGACATTACTTAAAGGCGGCATCCATCCACAAAGCGTGCGAATGTTTTTCTTGCGGCACACAGCAATGGTAACGTGCAAGCAGTGCGGCGAAGCTAGCGTCTTTTCCCGAGAAGGAAGGGCTGTTATTTCTGTTGACATTATGGCAAAAGCAGGTCATTGCGTTTTCATAAGCGTCATAGGGTGCAAATGAGAATGATCGCCCGATACGTTACTCCATAATGACTTAGGTCCTTGTCACCGACATGGCGTCATCTATGCCAGCACGCGTGAACACAGGTCGGTGGACTCACTCATGAGTTCACTTACTCAAACTCATTTGGACTCAAACTCACGCGTGAGTTTGAGTTTGAGTGAGCGCGAGGCTAGTGTGGCATGGTGAGTTTGAGCTTGAGTGAGTTTGAACCCGACTGAGTTTTAGTACGCCTGAGACAGAGTGAGTTCTGAGTCCATTCTGAGTTCTGAGTTCTGAGTTAATTTTGAATTTTGAGTCAATTTTGAGTTTGAGTACATTTTGAGTTTCGAGTCCATTTGTGCTTGAGTCCATTTTGAGTTTGAGCACATTTTGATTTCTGAGTACATTTCAAGTTTTGATTCCATTTTGAGTTTTGAGTCTATTTTAGTTCTGAGCTCATTTTGAGTTTTGAGCTCGAGTGATTTCTGAGTTTAGCGCTGACTGTGAGTTTGAGTTTAAGTGAGCGCAGAGGTGCTGCTCAGCAATGAGTCTGAGTTTGAGTGAGTGGTGATTCCAAAATAAATTTGTGAGTTTCAGTGAGCAGCGCCAACTTTGCTGAGCTATGCGCGTGAACTATTCTTTCAGTAACGTGAGCAGCTACGACTGTTCCCTTTGGGCGTTTCAGATACAGTAGGCCACATGCGGTGACGGACACAAACTACCGAAAGACATGACAAATGCAGAAAAGCGGAGGAAAGACAAAGCGCCAAGCCAATATCTCAACTCTATATTCGTGGTGATGGAATGTATATAGGCATCAAGCGCTCGCCTTACTCATACCCCATGCGAAGGTATACGTGCTTGAAATGGGAGACCCTTAAATTTGAAAAGGAGTATGGGGAATCCTAATATGCGCTTGAAATTCGGATTGGAGTGGGTTGAATTGGTTTGCATTGGGTTGGATCGAATTGTAAACCATTTGTCCAATAAGTGACGTCTGCCCGAAGAAAAATTCGCCTTCGATCTGTACTGTGACGCAACACAACGACCAATCCAAGTCAGCTGTTCTACCATAACAACTGAAAAAAAAAAGCGTCAACGCGAATTAAAATTACCCTTAATATGAGAATTGCTTAACGGGTCAGGGAAGTAGTATTTCTGACTGAGATGACGTGGAAAACAACCTGTGTATGAGATTTTGCTGTACGTGTAATATCAAATAACTTGAAAACCCCCGAAGTGATGCATCCATCTGTTCGCGTGCGTGAAGGTGAACTAGATGTGCGGTCTGGTGTTCCTCAGGGATTCGTTATAGGCCCCCTGTTATTCTCCCTGTATATTAGCGACATGAGTTCTCTATCCACACCTGATATAACTATGAAGCACTATGCCGATGACACCATAATCTACGCCAGAATAAAATCCCGAGACGATCAAACAAGACTTGACAACTACCTCGAATCCGTCAGTTCCTGGTGCAAAACGTGGAAAATGAGCATCAATACTGAAAAAACCGTATTTATGCGCATGACTCGAAAGAAGGCCCCGTTTCAGTTCTGCTACCAAATTGATAACACGCCGTTGAAAGAAGTCCCAGAGTACAAATATCTTGGTATTTATATTACCCGCACTTTAAACTGGACAGCACACGTTGACTACATCTGCGATAGAGCCCGAAAGAAACTGTGGGCGCTGCGAAGAAATCTGCACGATGCGACGACAGAAGTGAAACTTCTAGCGTGCAAAACTACTATAATGCCCCTAGTTGACTACGCCAGTCCTGTCTGGCACCCGCGCACAGAAAACAATATGAGGAAATGCGAAAGTATTCAGAATAAAGCTCTAAGGTTCGTGTTTAACTGTTATCGTCGAACGCAATCGATATCGCAACTCCGGGAAAGGGCGGGTATGATGACTGTTCACCACAGAATGAGCATTAACCGGCTTAAATTCTTTTTCCAAATATTGCATGGTCACTATATGCTCAATATTGCCAAGTACATCACGTGGGAAACTTCACCTGCGCGCACTAAACACACGAAACATATCAAGCCGCTGAAATATAGAACCGACTGTTTAAAATATTCGTTTTTCGTCAAAGTGATCGACGAATGGAACTCGCTACCTAATGATGTAGTTAATCTCAGTGACGTGAAAAGTTTTGAAGCTGCGTTAAGAACCTTGCTGCCTCTTGGTAAATAATATTGTATTCGTTTCCTTTGTTATTATTCACGAACCAGTCAATGCTCACGTGCCTGTTAATGTGGTGTGGTTTTATTGCGTGCCTATGCTACAATTTTCTTCAAGCGCTTCTTTTCTTCATTTCCCTTTTGCCTGTAAATCTGATTGCTTGATGTAACTTTTCTTGTTTCGTGATGTAAACTCCTGTCTTGGCTGTTTTGCTGACAGTATGAATAAATAAATAAATAAATAAAATGTATTTTGATTTTTTTTGAGAAATCCAAAGTTTTAACGATGTAGCGCTGTAACGATACGATACAGTATCAAATGCGGAACTTATTTCCTTAGAGATAGGAATCCGGAATTTCCTTACAGTCCAGCATGAGTTCACCGTAACAAAACTCATTCACGTTCTTTAAATCAGAAAAACTTACTTTTGCCATATTTCGAAAACAGCCAAACATGTTATGTCCACATACGCGCAAATAGAAGAGGAAACACGCCACGGCCTCAAATTTTGACGGAGGTAATTTGCATCCGTAGACGACGCAAGAGCGATGTGGTCTTCCTCCGGGAATGACGTATCCACCACGGGAATCGCACAAAGTGACGCCAATTGGGCCTCGTTTCAAAGCGCTCATTAGGCGCAACGAGGCGACCTCCAAATGCTGACAGTCTGACAGTTCCTCTTCCCGTGAAGGCTGCGTGTCTTGCGGCTAAGACAGGCCCTGCCCCGTCCAATCAATGGTCCGGAAGTGAAGGGAGGAAACGACTCGAAAGGGGGCGGAAACGCCACCACTGGGAGCCCCCCTCATTTATGGAAGCACCGAAATGAGGCAGCAAAAATAACAGAAGGCCATGGCTTCCAACAATCGTTAAGTAAAAGACGAGCTGTCATTGTCAATAATTGGGAATATGCAGGCCCGACCATTTGCCGGCTTGTCGGTGAGTCTGAAGAAGCTTCATGCAAGCAGAGAACAATGGCGTGTAAATATTTCAAAGGAAGTTTGGGAGTTTTAAAATTTGGCGCCCTATGCCCGTCTACAGGCGCTGAAACTTGAAGTTCTAAATGCGCACCATTTCAATGTGGACTCGACAACGCACCCCGTCTGTCCATCTGCAAGGCTTTATGTGTCAAACTTTGGCGGTTTAAAATGCTATTCATAGGCCATTCATGTTTTGATGGAAGACCTCTTATATAGCTCTAAGATATCTTCCCACCGATTCATTCGTGTGTAATGATGAAGCCGACTTTATATGCGCTTGGTGGATAGCGGTTTTTAGCGATGCACTGGGTGTTGTGGATATATTTAGTAAAAGCCATTTCTTAAAAGAAACCGTTGAAACGCGAAGCTGCTTCAACCGTGTCGGAATGGAACATTCGGATATACGTCGGCTTCATAACGCGAGGGACCCAGGTTTGGTTTCAACCAAGGGAAGCATTTTTTCTTGGGGCGCTTGATGTGCCTTCGCTTACCATCATAATCGTTTTGTGAAACCCACTGTGCAAAGTTGGCTTTCCTGCAGTGCGTTTTGGCTCGATGTCGAACGCCATCAGTGAGGTGTAGAAAGCTTCGCTTTAAAAGACCTCAAAATACTGTTTATATTGCCCCTGAAAAATGTTTTTCCAGCAGTACAATTGTGTATAGTGTTGCAGCGGACCCCAAACGGGCTCGGTGTGTAACAGAGCGGCTTGCGCCATAATCAGAAAGTTTCTACTTTGGCCTTTCAGAATGTCGCGTTCAGGTACGATAATGAACAGCTTTAACCAACACGAGGAAGGCCCCCAGGACATTAGGGAAAAGAGAGAAGAATAGGGACGTGAAAAGAGGATCCTTTCGTGCAATATGCTCGGGTCAGCTGCTGATACGACGAGCTCGCTGCGGACATACAACAGCCGTACAGAAGAGCGCAGGCCCCGCCTCATACAACTCTTGATACACCACTCGTAGTAGGACAGTTGCCTGACTGATGTTCACCGATCGGGATAGGGTGTGTTTTACGGAGAAGAGTAAATGGAAGTTCGTGAGAGTGGTCGAGCATAGAGCAAAGCTGTACCTCCATGACAGCGCCTGCGAGGTTTGTGGTGAAGCTTCACCTACAAACTACGGTCTTATTGTTCGAGTTTACTGCTAACTTTCGATATTTTGCAGAAAACAACGTGGAACTCTTCGTTTATACTATAGGGACCGGGCGGCTGGATGGGTGGCGCCACTACTCGGCGCTCCCGTCGTTAGTAGAATGAGCCGGTGCATTAGACTACTCAGCCTTCCGTTGTTTTTGCCGTGTTTGTTTCGGTGCTTTGAATGTTTTGGTGGTGTTGTGAGCGGATATGGGCGGTTAAATGGAGTCTAGACAGATGTGTTGGGTTCTTAGATGCAATAACGGCTACGTAAACTTGTCGGACGCTTCTAAATTTGGGTATGGGCTACAATGACATGGGCGCTTTTTGCAGCGATCTACGTTTGGCTCCACCCGTTATGAGTACGAATACGATTACAATTATTTGTATTCATTTCTTCTTAAATGCACTAACGGCTACGTAAACGTATTGGACGCTTCTAAGTTAGGGAATGGGCTACTTGACATGAGCGCTTTTTGTATCGCTCTGCGCCTGGCTCCACGCGATATGAGTGGGAATAAAACTATTAATATTGGTATTAATTTCTTCCACTTTAAACTATCTTCAGTGTTTCAATTACTATGGTTTACACGCCAGCCTCGATACGTGTGCTTTAAAGCGAAAGGCACTTACGTACGAGATCGATTGCCGCCGTGGAAACGTCGTGGCAGTTTACACTTTCTTTCTGTAACCGTGAGCTTTGTGCCTCCGGTTTTGGTGAGAAACATTGTAACAGCATGGGAGCCTGCAAGCCGAAGGGGACTTCCCACGTTTGTAGTAATCATTTTATCACGAGCCAAAGTTATTCAACCACCCCACAGCCCAAAGCTACAACCCCCCCCCCCCCTCCCCTTCTCATTTTACCACCTGCGGGGAATAAAGGCTGGCACCGATAGTTAAAAAACGTGGCAGTGTTAAAGTCAGCCGGCGTTTTTTAAATGCTTACCTATCCTTTACCGAGTACCTAAAAAAATACTGTCATACCTTGTGAAGAAAACAAAAACGCCTGACTTGTCGCCTCATATAGGGGTGCATCAGCCCCATTCCTCCAGCACAGACGCATTTCCGACACGCTGGAAGCAATTAGGATTTAGAGAGAGGTGCATGGAAGTTCAAAATTAAACAGCAAAATCATATAGCCCTCCGTCTAATGATTACGATTGTTGAACGCAAAGCTTTCTTCGTGCGAAATCAAATGGGAAATGGTCAAAGTAAAAGTCGCTGCGATCAAAAGACCAAACTGCGTGCTGGTCAAATTCGAAGCTCAACTAGTCAAAGGTTAAATCCAGAAGGCAACCAAGGAAACCCATACGAGAAAGCTTTGCTATAAACCATCATGGTCATTAGACAGAGGAGTGCATGATTTTTCCAGCGTAGGTGGCAGCTTGTAAACCGACTGCAGCATTCAGTTGTGAAACTAATAAGTACAGGTTTCGGGCACCCTCCTGTCTTTCGTGCTTCAGCTACGCAGGATTTTTTTTTTTGGAAAACCATTAACCAACTAGCCAGCGACCATTGCAATTCTCGCAAACCAATGCTTTTCCTCGACAAGCAGTAACGTTCTACTATCATGCGGTATTTATTCTGTAAACGATTTCTGATTACTGTAGTAAGCATATTTCTGTGAAATTAAACACGTTTCTATCGTAAGTAATGAAGTTACGGAAGCGTCGTCCATCACAATTCCTGTTTTGAGGTAAATCTTAGGAGGCGCCCGTAACTTTGTCTTTTGCTTATGCACGACGCCGTTTCGTCATCAACTGCCAAAGGCCAGCGCCGCAGCATTCCTGGATCGTCTGCACACACCGGCTTTGTAGGAACATTTAGCTGCAATACATTCCTCGATACGCCAAGCTGCATGCAGGCAAGAAAAAATTGCCCAAAGGAACGGTCTTGCACTTCCAGCTTGGCGCATTGAGCGTCGTCAGCTATTTGTTTACTGAGTATGGGCGTAAATCCCACACATGGCATGCCTCGTAAAGGTCACCTCCACGTTCAAGATTTACCGATATGAAAAAAAAAAAAGAAAAAAACGTTCGTGTGGTTATCTACGCTTTGCAAGCCGCACCGCAGCAGAACAACAGAAAGCCATGCATAACAACGCTGCGCTGACCGCCACCGGCATGCCACTGACGAGCGGTTCGCCACGGGCGACGCTGTTCGCTGAAGCGACGGTGGTGCCATACAACGGCCGCCTGATCCCTATAACAAGCGCACTACTTGTTTATTTTATTTATTTATTGATACTGAAATCCATATTACAGGGAATATAGCAGCGTAATTACAGACATAATTTTTTACAACGTTGGCAGTCTGCAATACATACAACAAAACAAACATAAACAAATAGATATGAATAATCAGATCAAATTTGCTGCAAACAACAAGGACGGCTCCGTGACTTGGTTATTGGTTAATTCATTCCACTGAGTTACGGTACGCGGGGAAAAAGGAATTTTAAGCAGTTATTTTGCGACCGAAAAAGGGTCATTGTCAGTTGAGGCCTTTGGCGAGCGGCGTACCCAGATTAAAATGAAATGATATCTGGAACGTCAAGCTTGTAATGCCCTTTAATTAATGGGTAAAGAAATTTTAGTAGTATTAAACGATTTCTTTTGGTAAATGAGGGTTCATTGGCACGATGTAAGAGTTCAGTTACAGAGGTGCGTCCCAAGCTGCTAAAGATAACGCGAACTGCCTTTTTGTGCACGTTTTCCAATTTAGTTATGCTAGCTTTAGTGAAGGGGTCCCAAACAATAACCCCATATTATAACATTGCGCGAATGATAGTTTTGTACGCGAGAGTCCGGACCGCAGAATTAGAATGTTTTAAAGCTCGTCAAAGAAAAAAATAGCTTTCAGTTAGCGTTTGTAATTACGGAGTCGATGTGCTTAGTCCAGTTAAGGTCATTTATAATCCAAAGGCCAATATACTTAATGTTAGTTCCCTTAGAAGGGGTGAAGCTTGCGATGGAATAATTAAATAGTAAGGGGTCTTTTTTGTGGGTTATTCGCATAAATACTGTTTTATCGAAGTATTTGACATCTGCCATAAATCACACCAGTCAACAACTTTATGAAAGGCACTATTTAGAACGTTTTGATCAGTTACATTGGATATCTCAGAATATACGACACAATCATCAGCGTACAACTCGATTTTTACAGGAACTTCATTCACAATATCATTGATAAAAATGAGAAACAAAAGGGGTCCCAGAAAGGGGTCCCAGGTGTCCCTGTGGAATGCCAGAGTCAACGGTTGCCTCTTCTGAACAGTATTCGTTAAAAACAACAATTTTTTTACGGTTCATAAGGTAGTCTGAGCCCTATCAGTTTTAGTAGGCGCGGATTTTTAAGTGTTTTCTCTAATTAAAAAAAGTAATTTTTTGTATGAGACTTGGTCAAAAGCTTTCGCAAAGTCCATAGTGTAACAATGCGCAAGTTAATTCATTTCCGCTACAAGACAAGCGATTTTTTTCTTTTCACATTTCAGAAAACACCAACGGGAGCGCAGCAGAGGATCGAACTTCCCAGATCCGTGTTCGACGCCTGAAATGGCAGCTGCAGTCATTTGGGCCATTCAAAGCCTATGTGTTTCCGCCCATGATAACACTTCTCTGCACTGAGCTGGTCAATAAATTGGTCGTAACCATTTATCCCATTTATTTCCTGTCCTCTAATGTACACACTAAAAGAAAAAACTAAAAAAAAATTCGAGGACAAAACCCGCACCAACAAAGCTATCGCAGGTTTAAACCAATTGAAAATAAATAAAATAGGCACTAGGCCAAAAATACTTTTAGAAAAAAGCCGATTCGATGTTGACAAAAAGAAAAAAAATCACACTCCACATCCAAAGGCGCTACTGTTACACACACACTAAAATAATCCTATACATCAGAGCTAATTTTTTTAAATCTAACAGTATGACAGTGAAGTTGCGAAAAAGTTGAAAAGCGTTATAAAATGAGAACACAAAAATACATGCAAAACAGTCCACTAGAACAATGTCCTTACAGTGAGTTCCAGAACTATGCGAAATTAGTTGGTGCATTAATGACCCTTTTTTCACCACATGCAAACCCATGGGCACAATGATCACTGTAAAACAAATCAACCACAAATAAACCGGCTAGAAGTGACAGAAAACCACACAGTTCAAATAAACAGTACTCGGCGGTAAAGTAAAGACTATCGCGCACTGCAGTTTGCACCGCTTTTCACATTGTTCAGTCATTCACTCTAAATACACTTCACTGCGCTTTCGTGTCTGCATCACTGTGGTCCAAAACTAGAGTTCATCATTCACCAAACCGCACTTAGATCACGTACGAGCCACTACTAACGCGTATTAGGTCGATGGGAAAGTCTCTACAGATCACCGCACTGCTGTATTACACTGCGCAACACATCACCACACAAGTCACGTGACCGCTTATGACTTCGTCTCTTGTTAAAGTTGGCTTCCACAAAGACAGGCGAGGCAGTCAAACTTCTGGTACAGACCTAGCCACGTAGTCCACAAGGTCTGTAAGGATTTTAATTGCAGCGTTGTCATTAAGTAGAGATCTCAGGTGTGGTGGTTCAAGGGGGTGCCTTGTGAGCCTCTGCAATTTGTGGATGTAGGGTCTTGTTTTAACACAGTCCAGTAAGTAATGAGCCACAGATGAGGCACTATGTCCACAAAAACACTGGCAATTGTTCTGTAATTGCAGGCGGTAAAAGTAGTGCGGGAAACGTCCATGGCCTGTTAACAATGTGGTCAATTTCCTGGGGGGCGGGAAAACCATACACGAACGCAGAGCGTAGATGCAAAGTGCGACAGGGAGTGCGGAAATTGTCCCGAGAGCTTAGAACATATTGTCGAATCTCTGGCCATGTTCGAACGAATCTGTTACGTAGGCGCATCGGTGGAGGTTATCCTAGATGGCGTCTCTGGTGCAGCGGCCTCCTGCAGGAAAGAGCGCGCTCCGTTGCTGTCGTGACTCGCCCCTCGAATTGCGGGCGCTCTTGGTGGTTAGCGTTGGACCCAGCGGTCACTTCCGTTTGCCTAATAGTAACGTGCATGTAGGTTAACTTCCCGGTAACCAGCTCCCATTAACGAAAGTATATCTGGAACTCGCTCACGCCCATGCACGGTCATGTTGGAGCAGCGAGGACGCACAACGACGAAGATAACGAATGGTAAGATCTTAATGGTCGTAGGCGCGTACGTTTATTACTGGCGAACTAAGCGACAAAGGCAGTGACGTCAACTTTGGCGAAGTCTAGAAAATCGAAGCGCAGCAGAACCGCGGCCGATGATACCGATCAAGCCATGAACCTTCAATAAGCTTTACTTTTGGGCAAATACATCACTGGAAAATTAAAAATGAAGCACGACTTAAAAAGCCGGAAAGGAAGGCAGTAGTATCAGCGCTTATTATGAACTGAAATTTTATTTGCAGAAAGGAACATATAACCACCCAGAAAATGACTAGCAGGCACCCCCGCCAATGCACACTAGTCATTAGGGCCTAAACATAAGGCCAAGTGTATTTCGCATGATGCATCACCCCAACCACCACCACCACCGTAATCATCATCATCATCATCATCACCACCACACCACCACCACCAGCAGCCTATATACGCCCACTGCAGGGCAAAGGCCTCTCCCATCATTCTACAATTATCCGGTCCTGTTCCAACTGCGACCAATTTATCCCCGGAAACTTCTTGATCTCGTCTGCCCATCTAACTTTCTGCCGCCCCCTGCCACGCTTGCCTTTTCTAGGGATCCACTCTGTTACCCTTAATGACCAACGGTTATCTTGCCTTCGCATTACATGTTCTGCCCATCCATTTCTTCTTCTCAATTTCTACTAATATGTCCTTAACCCGCGTTTCTTTCCTGACCCACTCCGCTCTCTTGCATGATGCATTTCATACCAAATACCTCGTCTCTTCGTTATACTTTCTCTCCGTTATACGTTACCACTGTCATCATGATCGTAACCGTAATCATGACCGTTGTCATCATGATCATCTTCAATAGAGATAATCAGTTGCCGCGCTTCGTAGAACCCGACGCTAAACCTGAAACAGACCAGTGGCCATCTGGACGTCCAGCAACTCCGGGCATCCAGAGCGAAGGCTTTCTGCTCACCTCATGGATTCCCAGACTAGAGAACCACTCCCACTTCAGAAAGCTCAAATAAACGTTTCTCTCTCTAAAACGTATACAGATACTGGAAATTTTCACAGTATAAATGCCCTCCGTGTGTGCAATGCTAAACCGCAGTCGAGGGGAAGGTCTTGGGCTAGTCTTTCACCTGTGAGCGTTTGTAAAGCGTTCCTTGCACATCGGTCGTCATCGGTGTACCCTCGCCTCTTCACTACCACGAACCCTGTTGCTACCACCATCATTGCATTCCGCTAGCAATAACTCAAGAGAACGACTCCCATTTCTTCTCCCGCGTCTGATTTGTGTAGGTAACGCAAGCTCTAGAAAGAAAAAGAAAAGAGTAAAACTCACCCTAGCTTACTTGTCCACGAGCTACTTCCTTCGGTTATCTTAGCGGCCGACGTCCACAAATGATGGCTGTCTTTGCGAGCGTTCGGGAATCCAATCTAACGTGGGTCCCTCGGCAGCGAACGAGAAACAGAGTCCGCCGAAGGCGGTACCCGACTCCTCACGCGTGGAGAACGAGACAAAATAAATACAAAGCGGGAACAAACCTCGGCATCACCGCGCACGAAGAGGGACGTTTCATCGGACACACGTGTACGCTGATAACTAGGAACACGGCCGGGAAACGCGACGGATGCAAAGAAAAGCAAGGCCTGCATGCAGCAGCAGCGTGATGGAACATTAGGCGTAGCCTGGCGCACGAAAAGGAAGCATCCATCGCGTACGACGCGGATCAGGAGGCGCCAAAGACAGTGATACCTAATTACCGCGGGGCAGGGTGTCCCCTATAAACAACTCACGAGCACGCAACGCAAACAGCAGGCCGGAGCTGCATCCAAGTCCTGTAAATAAGCGAGAACCCCGGCCCCGGCTTAGGCCGCCTCATATCGCGCTCGCTGTGCTGGCTGCTGTGTGTACCTGTAACGGTGTTCACGCCTGTAATGTGCCTGGCTTCGCGCACGAGAGATCCCCCCTTCCTTCAGGTCGCGCTCAGACGTCCCACGCGTGATGAGTGGGCGGCCTGTGGCTTAATCCGGATCTGTATACAGCACTGACGGCTAAGCGGTATCTTCAACTCGTACAACCCGGCAGGGAAAGGAGACCCTTGTCTTTCTGCAAGAAACAACTGACCCGCCGTAATGGCCGAGCAAGCAAGACGTTATGGTTCTGACCATGAGTCTGTCTTCGGTGGCAGCATTTTAGGTTGACGCGAAATGAAATCAATATCTAGGACGTATCACCCTGACTGCCCATCACATCCTGCACCGAAAATAACACGTCCCAACAGTCCGGCTGATCTGGACACCAGGTCATGCTTGTATCCCTGGTAACGAGCGCATATATGGGACAGCCCGAAGACTCACCCCCCGGCACTAACGGAAACCCCACAAGACAGATACACACATGTACACTCACATATGCACATACACTACAACACCACAGGCTATCTCATAGAACACTTCACGAAGAAGCCTTTCAGACCGGTACCTCGGCCGATTACCATTCTGCCGTGTACAGCCGGACCTTTACCACTCGACACAGTAATGCCCCAAACGTGCAGGCCAATTTTTTAAAGTCAAATCTAATTTCACAGAGATGCGTGCTGCCTTCATCGCACCGATTGGCTATTCGATGTAATGTGGTGAAGTTGACCCGCCGAAGTTTGCGAGTGTGGCTGTGCGTAACTACGAGATTTCGCCCGATTTCTATTCATGCGTGTTGGTCTAGCGCGCACGCTTTGACAAGGACCCCGCGGAAGCTTACGCGATGCGCGTGTGGCATTAGCCACGGGTAGCCAAGTCGTAAGGCTGGCTAGATGGTGGCAAGTTGTCGGCGGTAAGAACATGCGCCGCTAGAACTTCCGTTCGAGTGCTTGCACGTAGCTTGGGTACAAAATCAACCTCGTAACAGCGGCCGCAGAGTCTTCTAAGGGGCGTTCCGGTTTCGTTTTCTAGTGGAGCAAGCAAATTTCGCGGAGAGACACGGCACCGACGGGAGAGTGCCTCTGTCTTCTATACAAGTGGTCGAAACTATTTTAGGAGGCAAGAGGGCTTTTGATGTTGTTTTTTTTTATTTGAGCCCTGGCTGCTATGACTAACTCGGAACTCCCAGAAAGATTTTTAGCAGCGACCGCTCTTTTATTGTGTGATCGTTGCTTTCTTCTTCAATATATATATATATATATATATATATATATATATATATATATATATATATATATATATATATATATATATATATATATATATATATATATATATATATATATATATATATATTTCAGGGTGTATGGCCCAACATACTCACATGCTCTAAACGCGAACACACTCAGCCTCATCGCGACCTGGCACGACCGGTGTAACCTAAGCAAGCTACTTCAGCCCATTTGGCCGTCAACATCGCCCTCTTCGGTTTCCTCGAGCACCTCTTTCAAGCCCTGCGATGACATCCTCTGTGCTCCATGGAGGCGACTACAAGCAGCTACATCCTCTAATCCTCCCCCCCCCCCTCTTGTTGTCTAGAGCCATACTATGGAAGCTATTACAAGAACTGGTTTATTGAACTCAAACTGTTCGTTTGCTTTCGAATTCGAAAAACTGGGTATGTATGCGACGGTTTTCTTCACTGTTTTCAACCTGCTTTACGACGACGACCTGAAACAAATAATGGACGACTTTCCTGTAGCGCTCTCCTCATGCGCTACTCTCGCTCCCAGCTGCCGATCCTCCATTCTTGGGGAAAAAATGTAAACAAAACTACGCCATATTGAATTATCCACTTGCGAACGTCGAGCCAGCTAAGTGCTGCACCGTTTTCTGAGCCCTGAAAGCGGCCGACATTTAGGCACTACGACTGCCATTGAAAAATTTCTCTGCCGCCAAAACCATGCGCGGCGCTGTGACGGCTTTCTCAACTGCGCAGGGCAGGCGGAAAAAAAGGGGGTGTTTTCTTTTGTAATCCCCCAAGTGTAGTTCAGGAGGCCGCCGCAAGAGGGCTAAGCTACTGGGAAAAGGTCCATTTACACGTTATACCTGTTCCCCGTTTCTGCTCTGAAGGTGCAGCATGTAAGCGAGTGTACAAAACCACATATTGAGCTTGGCGCCCGAAGTTGCTCGTGGCCATATGGGCCGCGGAGTGTAGTGGCTATGTCGGCACTATTTGTTCCCCAACAACGCCTTGTCGCACTCCAGAGCTCGCGAATAGAACCGTGAGCACAACCCGGAGGTTCCTGGCACGTACGCTTGAGCGATGACTCCGCTTTCCGGAATAAAATCCCTTTCACTCTCCCACCCGTTCCAGCTCCCTGCCTTCCCGTACCTTTTCTCTCATTTGTTTCACACACCGTTTAAGCTCGTTTACAGCGCTGCACCAAACGCGTGCACACCACGCACTACGTCAAGAATACATGTTTGTTCCCAACATCCCCTCCCCCTTTATGCATTGGATGACCGTGCCGCATAGAACCGGCGAGGAGCACAAGCGGCGGTAGCTCCGCGAAAGCAGACAACCGCCGCAACATGGACGACCACGCACACACACACAAAAGAAGAACAAGACAACAGCAACCCCATGAAAACGGGAGATCCCTAGGAGCGATTATAACGCATAAACGGCCAAGAATGTGTCTTCGGCATATATACGGCCCCATGTATGCGGCGAAGAAAAAGAGCCGACGAGCCCCGGCCAACAAGCCGGCCCCCCGAGAAAACGGATAAAGAGGTGGACGGTAGAAGAGAAGACACGCATATAGCCGGCCCTCCCGGCGGCGCACAACAACAATGGGCCGAACGGAGGAAATTAACGACTCGTTTTCCCCAGTGCACGAAACGCAAGCTGAGATATCGCTCGTCGTGACCGGCGGAACGAACCGGACTGCGTTAGCTCACCCTATGAGGGGGAGCGAGGGCTTTGGTAGGAAAGTAGACGAAAAAAAGAGAGAAGACGAAGCGAATAAAAGGAGGGGAAATACAGAATCGCGGAGCCGAGTAAGCTAGCCAGCGCAGTCCCTCGAGACAAGTGCCTGAAAGAGGGCCACGGGCTCGCTCGTGTTCATTTGGGAACACGCGCTACACGAAAGATAGCAACTAAGTTGGGAGGGTGGGCGTGTCTCCCTCTATCTTTTCCCCCTTCCTCTCAGCTCCGCGCAACCCACCTCCGCCTTGTCCTCCGTATTTTCTTACGGTTCTCGCTCATCGTCGCCGCAGCCCGCCCACGTGACCTCGCTTTAGGCTCCCGTGCCAATGGCAGAAACGATGGGAGGCGAAACTCATGAATCCGAGGCCCCTTCCTCGTCTTGACCGCGATACAGTCTTAATGAGGAATGCGCGCGCGCGCGCGCGCGCGGGTTTGGATAGGCGGAGTCCGCCGCCTTGGCGAAGCTTGCCAGAAAGGGTCATGTTTTCATCTAGGGGAGAATCACGCCAGCCAAAAACGGCAAGAATAAGGATGGGTGGAGGGTGTTGAGCGTAGGGAACGGTATAAAGAAGCGCCGCGGCGATGTTTATTACTAGTATATGAGGTCTAAACGAGGAGATACCTTAGATAACAGCTTCCCGCGCATTTATTTATCCTAAACTTTGCAGATGAGGCCGGCGGAAAGAGCTAGAATGGCGCGGGGGGATGTTTATTGCGCGGGTTGGCTGCGCCGGCCGCCAAAAACAAATGAGCTCGCAGATAGCGAAGGCCTCGCCACCCGTGTTTGCACCTTGAGGCAGGCGTTGATAGCGCTGGATACACGGGAATGGGTCGAGCAAAGGTGACGGCGGGCAGCGTTCGAGAAAATCGAGATCCGAAGATTGCGTTTATTGGAAAAGCGGCGATTCTGGTTGATTAACGAGATGCTCTTGGATTGATTTCACGTTTTCGATGGCTTCGTCCTACAGGTGTGTAAATCACGCTTATCGGGTCCCATCGACAGCCGCCGAAAGACGTAAACACGCATGGGCGTCCGTCAGTACTGGCGCGTTTATTCGTGGAAGCATCGATAGCAAGTTAACCGGATGGCCGAACGTTGAAGGCGCATTTGAGGTGTAGTGTTTGCACGAGGCAGACCAAGCGTCGCCTAGCACTTGTTGCGCAGACAAAACTGAGCATTGTCTATGATGATGATGATGATGACGACGACGAAGACGACAATGATGAAATCTTTTATTAAAGCGAAGCTAAAGTGTTCTCACTGATCTTTGTCTGTGACGCGAAAACGTCCTGCGGGAAAGTCAGCTTCTTCTGACGATGATGATGAATGATCGTGGGTGAAGTGTAAGAAAAAGACGCTTCAGTAGCCGGAATCGAACCTGGGTCTCTCGCGTTATGAAGCCGGGGTCCATCCGAGTGCTGCATCTCGACATGATCAAAACGCCGCCCAAACTTAGACGATAACCAAAGAATCCGTCACGAGAAAGCTTCGCGGTCAGCCATCATCGTCGTTAGGCGGAGGGGCGCATGACTTTTTTTGTTATGGACATAGGACAAAAAGTCTGGTAACGCAAATCCAATAGGTCTTGAGTGGCAAAACCTGGCAGTCATAGAAACCAAATCAAGGCACAAGAAAATACATGGCAAAACTAAAGCATATAAGAGAACAAGTAAGGGTAATCGGAGTGTGAATAAGGATACATGGCAAACGCGCACACAGTGGGGAAACTGACAGTACATTACTATCTATTTCTCAAAAACTTCCTTAGTTTATATCCTGAACTTATGCTAGAAGCATCACCACTGAATCGCTTGAATGCAGCCGGAACATAGATAGTACACTCTCGTCATACGTTCATCCCTTGTATTGCAACGAGATTACCCGTAGGAATACATAACGGTTCAGAATTATTAGCCCATAAATCGATTTAAATAACTGTTTCGCTCAACAAGAAAAAAAATCAATGTTCGGAATTGCATCACTCTTATACTGGAAATTTATCCCATGAGTAATTTCACTTAAACGGCAGCATTTTTCCAAGTTGGACCTACAGCACATGACCTTCTGCATGAGCCCAAAATAGAAAAAAAAATCGTGCAATGAAATAAAAAAAAAGAAAATGGTTCGGAAAGAAACTACGGGTTATCCTAAGCTTTCACTTATAATGTCAGAATGTGTGAGCATCCCTTTTCGCTGAGTTAAGTCGCCGAGTTAAGTGGCTAAGTATAGTGTCACCCACTTTTCGGCTACTGAGTTACAGTATGATGTCGCTAAACACGCACGAACTTTTTTTTTATCTACATGGGTAGGCTTCACTGCAACCTAAACATTGAAAAAACAGCTTCACCGAAATCAAATTTCGCACAAAGCTCTTTTAAAGTCGGCTTCAAGGTTTTTTTTTTTTTTTTTTTTTTTTTTTTTTTTGGAGAGTGAAGGCGGTGCCCGCAGCCTTACATCAATATATGAAGGCCCTACAACTTTTTTAGGCTGACAGAATTTTGCGATGTTCCGGCTACGTTGTTTGGTCACTACGCCGATCCGTTGACGTCGCGTTTTTTTGCGAACTGAGTTAAGTAGCGCGTGAGTGATGCTCATGTATTAAAAGGAACGAATGGAAAGAAGAAAAACACTACCTGCAAAAAAATACGGGCAGTTAGCGGGACATAAAGCGAAGCTGACTTGTGAGCGGTGGAGAAAACTTCGAGATCGATTAATCAAAATAGGGACCAAAAAGAAAGAAAGAAAGAAAGAAAGAAAGAAAGAAAGAAAGAAATAATACGAGAGAAAAAAGAGAAGATAGTATAAAGCCAGAGTTGGAAAACAGCAGCGGTGACGACCCCGGCTCGCGTCCGCTCGCCATCCCGTCCATCCATCTACTCAGCCATTCATTTCATTTCATTAAAAACAATCAATCCTAATTCTTCTTCTCCTGTCAGCCCCACCCAGGGGTCTCGAGTGAAAAAAAGGAGAAAGGAAAGACCAACGAGGGCATAAAAAAGTGTGTGGATAACAAAAAGGGGCAAGTGGATTGCAGAAAATAAATAAAGCCCTATAGGAGTCAGCTTCTAAATGTCAACGTTGCTGAGAATAAGCGTCGTCTTTCAGTCCACGTGAGGTCCGTTTCGCTTAACGCGGCACGCATACTGTCACTATTGCGCGAAGTGTTACAGTACAGTGAAGTTGCGTCTCCGAAGCCATTAGAATGAAAAGATTTGGGATCGTTTGATGGCGTGCTCCGAGACAAAGGGCGCTTCACTGTTTTTGTTTTTTAACCATAATTTTGCTTTTAAGCCGATTGTCCTACCAAGGAACGTTGAAAAGATGTGCTCGCAGGAGTTTAAAGAAAATGTTTTTACGCCTTTTCGCCGCCCCCCCCCCAAAAAAAAAGCAATTAGGGGAAAACGTAAATGTGGTCGTTTAAAACCAATGAAGGCATTTCTGCTTGTGTTTCCAGCAGCTTTTGCGGTTTTTGTAGTCCTGAGTGTTTCCATAAAGCGGAGTAGTCGTCGGGCGTAATCCTCACCGCTGACTGAAAAAGAACAAAGCGCTAGAAGCGATATTAATTAATACCGAACAAAGCAAAAGTAACAGCAGCGTGAAGGCGCCATGAAACGGCGAACGAACCAGAGGGCAAAGTAAAATGATC